>NC_056725.1:876380407-876407238 GCF_019279795.1 Protopterus annectens
GGAGCTGACACGGCTCCGTTTTGCTATTTGCAGAACCGTACTCAGTTGTCAACTGAGTACATTTCTGCAAATGACACTACTCCTACTCGGACAGGTTCGGGTTTCCTGGATCACATATTTACCTCATTTGCATAGCTTTCCCCTGCAATTGAGGTAATTTGCATATCCAAGCCCTGTCCGTGTAGGACTAGTTTTGAGAGCTCTGTTGCATGCCCCTACCGGCTGTTCCTGCATCGCTCGGTGGACATGTTGGCTGCATGGAGTCTTACTCTACTCTTAGACTCCATGAAAGCCTTCGTGAATCCGGCCCATTATCTTTTTTACATTCTTTGCATGTCAGAGTGTGCTTATATAGAACATTATTTGTATTCTTAGTTTTAATAACATAAATGTGTTCAATAATTATTTGAAGATGCATTCTCATAGACATGCCCAAATAAAAATGTCACGGACAGAAGAGATTGTGTCATAACTTTAACTGACTGGTGTAGTCATGTTTTGAAGTTATATCTCTAGCCATAGCTATTTCCACAAATGGGCCCTCCAAAATAAATCCATGGACTTTCCTTCTTCCTCCTTCAGGTTACATGGACATGGGTAATGAGTGCACAAGTATGCCAGCACTAATATTTTATATGATCCTGTAAGCAACAGGAAGCTAATGAAGGCTGATACAAATGTAATATGCCTTTAAATGTACCAGGAAGTAGCCCAGTTGAGAAGTCCTGCAACATCTGTAAGAGATCAAGCTCCGTGTTAGGTAACCCTGGTAAATGATATTGCAGTAGTCCACTCTGGAAGAATCCAAAGCATGAACAGCAACTAAAAGATCAGCTTGAGATATCAAGTGCTTAAATCTGGATATATTTTAAAGACTTCTACATAGTCAACAGTTATGAGGTATGAAAAAAAAACAGGTCTAGAATAACACCAAGGTTCTGTACTTCACTAACAGATTTAAGCTTGTTACTATGGTACATGCTACGACTGGGCAAGGGTAGGGTAACCAAGTCTGTCAAGGTTGCATGAATTGCTAAGAGTACAGTCTTTATTTGTGGATAGCCATGGGTGTATGACATCTAGATCATCATTCAGGGAATATGTACATAACATATCATGTGGAAAGGAGAAATAAATCTGAGTGTCATCAACATAGCTATGGTATGCTAGGACTCCTTCCCTTAAAACTTCTCTTATACTAAGCATACACACTGTAAAACATAAATGTCTTAGGGAAGAACCCTGTGGAACTCCATGATATAAATGGTACAAAGAAGAAATATGTCTTGAGCAAAACTTGTTCATATGGCCAAAGATGTGTGAAGTAAACTGATCTAGAACCACACTGGAAATACCACAGTAAGTTCATAAACATTCTTTTAAAATGTTGTGATCCAAGGTATCAGATTCGGCAGACAGATCCAGGAGTACCATATATAACACCTCTGGTCTGGTCTGTTGCCATAAGGAGATCATTAACTAATCTTATGAGATAAGTCTCCATACTTATGACAACTACAAAAGCCTGATTAAAAGAAGTCCATCCTTCTACAAACTGCAATATAGGTCTCTAGTTGCTTATAGACAACATTCTCTATAACTTTTCCACAAAAAGGAAGTTTAGAGATTGAATGGAAGTCATCTAAATTATTTGGGGATCCATTTTTTTCACCTGTATTTTGATAATACATGTTAAAAATAATCTCCCACTATTCTGGGCAGAAAAAATATTCCCTTTTTTCTTACACTCCACCAAATCTGCAATAGGGAAATAAATCCTCCTCTATCAACACATTTGCAGCTTCCCTCTTCTATCAGTAGTCTACTAAAAATTCCACCATTATTCAAACACAAGAAAGCAAAAAAAAAAAATATATATATATATATATATATATATATATATATATATATATTATTACACACTCCCCAAGAAATGCACACCATAACACTTTAAAAGATAAACTGGCTCCTAGTTAAACAAAGACCAGAGCTGTCCCTAGAACTACAACTGGTCAAACTCCTGCATGAACATGCTTTCCATCCTCCTTTAACCCTCCGTTGCCTCACAGCAAGAGGTTCTCTGGTTCGATCCTCAGCTGGGGTGCCTTCTGTGCAGAGTCTGCATGTCCTCCCTGTGGTCGCGTGGGTTTCCTTCGGGTGCTCCGGTTACCTCCCACATCCCAAAGATATGCTATAGGTGGATTGGACACTCCAAATTGGCCCTAGGTGTGTGTGTGTGTGTGTGTGTGTGTGTGTGTGTGTGTGTGTGTGTGTGTGTGTGTGTGTGTGTGTGTGTGTGCCTTCAGTGGAAGGTTGGGTGCCGGGCTGGCAGCTCGACACAGTAGAACTCCACTGCCAATCATGAGTGGACAGGTGATCCGCTGTGGCGACCCCTAACCGGGAAAAGCCAAAAGAAGAAGAAGATTAATAAAACATACCCCCACATGCAACCTACAAAACTTGAACCACTCAGGCCCTAAAATACAAATCCCACTCCAAGCTACATATCTCTGACTGTGCGTTCTCAGCTCATAGACCCAAATTATGGGAGTGTGCCCCACCTGAAATTAAAGACTCTTCTGATTCCAGGTTCCATTTTCTTCTAAAATCACATCTAGTCAATCGTCTCCACTCTAATTCAGATACTAAGAACATGTTCTCCTTTTTACATCTCTGATTTAGTTTACTTCATTTTTTCAAATGTTCTGAAATCTTTGTACATGGTGAAAATTAATAGATTAAAAGATTTAAGATAGCAAATGCTGATGAATCTTCAGGAATGTAAAAGTAATTATGCACTGACATTTTTGCAATAAGTGTCCTCAACAGGCACATATTCTTTTAGACTGAAACAGAGGTTGTCTTTCTTTGCAAGAGGCATAGTACGTCTTCCTGGTTTACTATGACATCCTTGAAACTGCATTGGTTGACTGGCATATGGTCAAAAGGCAGTTTTCCAAGTTGGCAGAATGCTGACCCAAAATTGATCAACATACTACAGTGAACGGGTAGTGTATGTTGATCACTTTGGTTCAGCATTGTGCAGGGAGTTCGTACTTCAGTGAGGAACAGGAAATTAGCCCATTTCCTCTCTGTAGTGCAATCTCGGAGTTGGTATATTTCATGTGCAGGGGGTGTGGGGTGCAGAGAAGATGTAGCCCCCCTGCAACATAGTAGAAGTAATGTATTGTTAACTTTAGAGTTCAATGGTATGTTAATGTGCATAGCAGGCGGTGAGTGACGTCACCTTCTGCTATGTCGAATACATCGAACCACGGTGGTTGATGTATTCAATTTCACTTTTCATATTCAGCATTTCGGGTTGAACTTTTTTATTGGTTGAATGAAGCTGATTCAAAATTTCAATAGTAAACCTGTCTTCCCTACCCTAGATAGCTGCACCAAGGTATAATTTCTCCCTGCTTTTTGCTATTTTAACAATTATTCCTCAGCTATCCAAATACTTTCTGCTAAATATTCCAGGGAATAATGGAACTCAGTCTCACTGCAAAATAATGAAACAAATGCTGGCTTAGCTAATACTGTACCGCATGCTTTTATTTGTATTGAGGCTTTGCATATTGACATTACCAGATCATGCTATCTGCTCCTAGTATGTGACATTCTTGCAGGGTTCGATATGATCCTGATTATGTAGCTATGTTGAGTTTTAACTGTAGAGGGAGTCAATTGTTTAGTTTGATTTAACTGTGTCTCGCCTTAATGGAATCATTAACCATAAAGCATATTTACCGTGTCTGTAGAAGTGGGTCACACTCTCTCTCTCTCTCTCTCTCTGCTATCAATCAACTGAAAATGGGATTTTTTTTGTTTGCATGGCCATGCACAGAAACAATACCTGCTTTTGCATTTACACGATGCTCAATGCTCAGATTTTTTTTAATTTTATTAATTTGCAAATACTTTTCTCCTGAGCTTTCTTCTGTATCACTGTCCTATTGATTTCGATATTCAAATTGTACGTATAAAAATTGTGAATTGATATAAGACAAAGTTGAAAAATAACAAATCGATATAGCACATAGCTGATTCTTAAAATTCTGAGACTAACAGTAGATAAGTAATTAAATAATGACTTATTGTCATTTTTTCCAGCTACCTTAAGGCTCCAGCTGATATCATAGTTTACAGTCTCGAACTTATGCTTCTTCTTTCTGGTTATTTTCTTACTTACAGTGAGCATTGCCACTGCTGTATCAAGAACTGCTACCTATTCAGAGATCTCTCAACTTCTACCTTTAAATCTGAAACATTCATATTTCAGTGTATTTTAAGTACCTAATTTGATGTTCTCAAATTTATATTTCCTGATACAACTCCTCTTATATGCTGGCCAAGAAACTGTCAGTAACAGAAATTACCCCATTTCTGAAGAGGGCAAAAAAGAGGGCTGAAGTGCAAAATATCTGAGTGCCATTAAAATGTCCTCCAATACAGAGCTCAGTTATGATTTATTCCAGCATAACAAGTGCAGTGTTAATCTTCATTTATGCCTTTACCTTTACCTTTATCTCAAACTGTAGGTAGTGGCTAGGAAAGGGTATAGGATAGAAAGCAGATTCCTAATAGAGTTACTGTAGCCCAGAGATACTACCATCTGGAACTGTTACTTCTCTGATTAATTTTCATGAATTGATCTCCTAAAGTTCCCTTTCACCATCCTACTGTAATCCTTATAACAAAGAGTATAAAGCTTAATCAGGACAACTTATAAGTCATCATCATCATCATAATAAGTAGTCTCTTGGCTGTTTCTGGACCTCTCCAAAGCCTTCAACACTGTCTCACACAGACTCCTTCTGTCCAAACTAACTACCTTAAGTGTTTCTAACTCAGCACTTTTGTGGTTCTCCAGCTACCTCTCTAATAGATTCCAGGCAGTTAAATTGCAATCTAATTTATCACCTTTCTTACATGTACAGACAGGGTTATCACAAGGCTCCATCCTTGAACCTCTATTACTTAATATCTTTATTAGTGGCCTTCACACTTCCTCTCCACTCTCTTCAGTAATATAGTATGCTGATGATTCTACAATCGTCTCCTTCACTGAGAATATCTCCCAGCTTCACACCCGCATCCAAGAGTCTCTGCAATCAGTCAAAAAATGATTAAATTCCAACCAACTTCTGCTTAACCCTAAGACAACTAAACTTCTCCTATTCCTCCCCAAATTTATTGATAATTTCAAACCTACCTTTACTGTCTCCTCTCTAAATAACACTATCATCTCTGCTGAAACTCACACAAAACGGCTCCGAGTTATTATTGATAACCAGTTAAAGTTTGATCTACACACTCAACAGTACATTAAAAAGACACATCAAAAGTTAGGCCTTCTTTATAGACACACAAAAGTCTTCACAAATGCTTTGAGGCTCTCCTTTGTACAATCTTTCTTACTCCCCACACTACTCTGTATAGCCCATATTCTTACATACCTCCAATCCAACCTACTGTCAAAATTGGAACTCACCTACAATGAAATTGCTAGATTTGCCTCTAACCTCCCCTACAGCTCTCACCACCGCCAAGCCTTAAAAAAAACCTGCAGTGGCTTGAATTTCATCATTGGATCTAACTTCTCCAGATTCTCATGGCTCATTATGTCTTCCATGATCCCTTCTCCTGCCCCTCCCTCTATTACCTCATCCATCCCAGCACTCCCAAGTGAGCCCTCTGTCGCACTCAACAGCATCCTCAGGAAGTATATGCTCCCAATAAAAATACCAGCAAACTCCTGTACAGTTACTCTGTGGCAAATGCCTGGAATAAACTACCACTTTGTGTTAGTGCCACCCCAAACCCTAATTCTTTTAAAACAGCTCTCAAAGATGCCCTTCAAAATTCATGTTCATACTCATGCAATCACCCAACTTAACACTATATTCCTCTTTACTCCTCCAATACTCCTATAATACTCTTGCAGTAATCTGTCTCTTTCCTTTCTCTTTCTAATCGATTAATAGTCACTTTTTTCTAAGCCTATGGTTCTGTAGACTTAGGAAAGTGACCTGTTCCTTGGGACTTCCTCCTGTATAAAATGTACTTTTTTGATATTATTGGTCTTCTACTCTATTATGCACATATGTGAACTTTCTGTTTAGTTTTCTCCTTCCCAGTACAACATATAACTTTTGGATGTAAATAGGTATTAAGTCATTGGTCATGTTCTAGCTTGTTTTTTATTCTTTCTGCTAATGCTAATGGTTTTAGCTTAATCTGCCATTTGATTTCTTTTGCTATAGATAATACTTGTAGCTTTTCTCCGTGGGCCTTCACTGAAAAAGAGATGCTGCCCAGTTGAACTAACCTGGTTAACAAATGTCAAATAAATAAAATCATCATCATCGTCAACCTTTTTTCACATTTGTAACATGGGGTTGGGGTATCATGCCAGCTCTCACCATCTCTTGATTCAATGCTACTATCATACTTTCTTTTTTTTTTTTTTTTTGAAAATGTTTTCATTAAATTTTTATAAAACCTAATCTCTACAAAATTTGTAATTAGAAATGCACATACATATTCAAAAGTAAGAAAAAAAACTACTCATAACTACAGAAACAAAAAAAAATAACTATTTACAAGTGTGTCCATCAGCCTTCTAGTCATTATTACACATCTGTTCAATTCCAAAATGTCTTTTTTTATTTTTGCTTGTCAAGCAGTTCTTTAAATTTTGTCCATGCATTGAGGCAAGAGGTAATTCTGTTCATTCTCAATCTGATTGTAATAATTTCTAGATGAGTTACTTTGGTTGCTAAACATATGAATTCTTTAAATGAGAGAGTACATTCATTTTTTCAGTTTTGTGTGATCACTTTTGTGGAGATGGTCATTACAGTCTAAAATATGTTCAAATCATAGTACAATCCAAGAACATGTGCTGCCAATCTGCTTTAAGTTCTTTCCTGCATCTCCAACAAAGTTGCTTTTTCTTGTTCATTAATTCAGTTTTATGAAGGGTGAAGAAGGACCTATGTAAAAACTTCCATGTAAACAAATGCCATCTAAGAGATGAAGTAGTATGTTTAGATGATAATAGACACGTTTTTGTCTTCTTCACTTAGTTTTCTATTATTGATTTGGGTAAAATAGTTCTAATATGTGTCATTATAGCAATAACCCACGCCTGGGTGTGGGTAATGCTAAATTTACCCACGGTTGGCGTGGTTTGGTCCCGGACGAAGCCGAGGGACCAAACAAAGCCAACCGTGGTAAATTTAGCATTACCCACACCCAGAAGTGGGTTATTGCTATTATACCATGACATTATTTAAGAAAAGAAACTATTACTTTTCTTAAATAATGGCATAGTATAATGCCTGTTTACTGCCCTTCCGCAGATGTCTGGCATCCGCAGCAGTTCTGATGTACTGCGCTCGCAGTACATCAGAGTTGTAAAGCAACGGAGAAAGCAAGATCTCCGTTGGTTTTTTTTAGTGTTTCGATATGTTAAATGAGTTTAACATAGCGAGACATTTTTAAAATAAGCAACGGACATCTCCGTTGCTTATTTTAAAACTGTCTCGCTATGTTAAACTCATTTAACATAGCTAAACACTAAAAAGCAATGGAGATCTTGCTTTCTCCGTTGCTTTTTTTAAACTTATCTCGCTATGTAAAATGGGTTTAACATAGCGAGACAGCTTTAAAATAAGCAACGGAGATGTCCGTTGCTTATTTTAAAGCTGTCTCGCTATGTTAAACCCATTTAACATAGCGAGACAGTGTTTAAATCGAAGTTATACTAATGGAAAAAAGTCCGGGCGACCGGACCTTTTTCCATTAGTATAACTCGATTTACAACGGGCACGCTGGCCAATCAGCGTGCAGGTTTTGGGGGGATCATGGTATAATACATGTTTTAGTTTCCCTCTTTACCACTTTATACAACTTCAACAAGAGACCATGCCCCAAAGAATTTTGTTGCAATAAAAATATGACATATTTAATCAGTTTTGAGACAGGTAACATTGGTTGCATTGACTTAATTCCCCTTCTATATATAGTCTACAAGATTGTATATCTAACCACATATCTTTATCTGTATTATATTTATTCCTAATGTAATCTACTGAGTGTTATTTTTCATCTTTCATTAACTGAAACCAGTATAACAAGTTATTTTCTTTAAAAGCAGCCATTGTTTCTACATTTGAAGTAATGATTTTACTTTGAGTATATGCTATAGGAAACATAAGGAAAAATCCATGCTTTTTTATAAGGCAGATTTCTGTATATAAAATTTCTAAAAGTATTTAATATAGTCAAAATTAAGTATTAGTCACTTGTTTGCTGACTTCCCCATAATGTAATCCTTTATTTATTTTATTATTTTACATTTGTTCACTGGGCTAGTCCAACTGGATATATGTCCATTTTCAGTAGAGGCCCGGGGAGAAAAACTCAAAGACAGATCCATTATACCAATATGTATAAGGTTATAAATTCAAAAACAGTGTTTGTAAGGTTACAATCAAGTTAACATAGCAGGTGATACAAAACATTTTACAGTACATTGCAAAGCAATATTTACAATAATATAGAACAAGATATTCACATGAGGTAGATTGAACTTTTTTCAGGTTTACAATTCCTGAAAAGGTTGCATAAGAGTATTTACAACATATTGAAAAAGATATTCATGTGAGGTAGATCATAACTGTATGCAGGTTTATAATTCTTGCAAAGTTTGCAGTAAAGAGCACTGAATTAAAGTCAGAGTGGAGTTAGGAGAAATTTAGTCACAGAGGTAGTGGGTTAGTCAGGGTTAATGCAAGGGCATAGCCAGTATGTTCTAAGGTATATTTTGAGTTTTTGTTTAAAGTGGGGTAGGGAAGGAAGTGAAGTAAGATCACTAGGTAGAAGATTCCAGTATTTCCCAGTTGTGTTTGAGAAAAGAGAGTTACCTGCCATGTTGTTAGACTTACTAATACGAAGTAGAAGTTGGTTAGCAGAGCGTAAGGTATTAAGATTTTTATACGGAGTAATGAGGTTTGAGAGTATAGGAGTGTTGTAAGGCTGGTTGAGGATCTTATGAGCAATGGTAAGTTGGTTAAAATGAAGCTGATTTTGCAGTTCAAGCCATCCTAGTTGTTTTAGATTCTGACAGTGATGAGTTCTAATGCGATTACTAGTAGCAAATCTGGCAATGTTATTGTAAGATGTAGTTAGTTTAAGAAGATTCGGCTTGGATAGGTTGGTGTAAATTGGTGAGGCATAGAGAAGTGTTGAGATTAGATGAGAGTGGGCAATAGTAGTTCTGGCTGTTGGAGTGAGAAAATATTTGATCCTGTATAGGGAGCCCATTTTTCTGTTGACTGCTTCTACAGTGTTATTAATATGGGTATCAAAGCTGAGGTAATTGTCTATAGTAATTCTAGGAGTTTGGTGGTAGAATCAGGGGGTATGAGGGTGTCATTGTTAGAAATAACAGAGAAATCTAAAGGCATGGATATAAGGGTAGCAGTAAAGAGAAGGAGCTTTGTTTTTTGGGATTCAAGAGGAGGCAACATTTTAAGAACCAAGTCTCTACGTCGTTAAATATTTTCTGAGTTAGGGATTGTAGTTCAGATGATGATTCAGCTGCACAGATTAAAGTTGAATCATCTGCATACTGTATGCAGGTTGCCTGAGGAATAGCTAGGTAGAGATCATTGATAAATATTGAGAATAAGAAAGGGCCTAGAATGGAGCCCTGAGGGACACCCATTGAGACTGGAAGGTGGGATGATAGTTTATTCTCCCAGAGCACAGCCTGTTGCCTATTGCTGAGGTAGGAAGTAAATCATTGTATAGCCATAGTATCAAGAGAGAGGGATTTTAGAATAATTATAAGTAGGGAGTGGTTTACCATATCAAATGCTTTTGAGAGATCAATAAATAGAGAGGAAGAGAGAACATTGTTATTGCGGTTTTTGTTTATGGTATCAGTAAAAGATAAGAGGGCAGTAGTAGTATTGTGGAATGGCCTAAAGCCATGTTGGCTTTCATCAAGTATGTTATGTTGAATTAAATGGTTTAGAAGCTGATGATGAATACATTTTTCCATTATTTTTGCTAAGGGGGATAGTAGGGCTATATGTCGATGGTTAGAGTATTCATTTGAGTTGCCACCTTTGTGTAGGGGGATAATATGTGAGATTTTCCAAATGTTAGGGATGCTTCCCTTGTTAGTAGTTCTATTAATCAGGATGGATATTGGGTAAGCTACTTCTTTAGCTGCTTTTTGCAGGTATTCGGCTGGGATCTGGTCAGCAGAAGGAGTACAAGGCTTAAGTTTTAGAATGAGTTTATAGATAAAATTAGTTGAGGTGGGTAGAAATCGGGAGGTAGGAAGAGAGCTGGGAGAAGGGTTAAGAAGACTGGATCTATCAGGAGCTAGTTGACTGGCTAGTGATTGCATAGCCTCTGTGAAGAAGGAATTGAAAGCATTAGCAGTTTGGAAAGGAGTCTCATGTGTTGCACCTGTTGGGGTTTGTGTTCTGGAGTGACCTGGATAAAGGAGTCTATTAATACTTGCCCAGAATCTTTGAGGATTGTTTTGGTTTGTTTGCTGCATTTTACAGTAAAAGTTTTTTTGTCTGAGAGAATTTCTTTTTTTGTCATGTTTCTCATATGTCTAAAGATTTGTTGATCTGATGTATTTTTGGTAGTTCACCACCTAGACCAGGCTTTATTTCTGAGGAAGATTTTTTTCTTGGTTTCATTTGTAAGACAGGGGGCAGGTTTGGACCTAGTTCTGATAGTACGTTTAGGTGCATGCTGGTCTAGGATTTCTAAGAACTTAGAGTTAAAGTATTTGACAGCCTGTTCAAGTGGGAGGGTTTTTATTTGAGACCAATCACAGGCACTGAGTTCACTCTGGAAAAGGTGTTGGTTAAATTGCTTGTTGGTCCAAATAGTCCTATATGAAGTTAGGTGAGAGGTATCAAACTTTTGCCTGATTATATAGGTCAAAGAATGGTCACTTACATCATCTGGGAGGATACCAACTGTGTAATTTTGGTGGTAGTTATTAATAAGGATCCAATCCAAAGTGCTCACTTTTTTGTTTGGTTTGTGTATTCTTGTTGGGGAAGTAATGGACTGAGAGAAGCCTTGAAGGTTAATATGAGAGATAGGATGTTCAGTATTGAAATTCTTCTAATCTATATTAAAGTCTCCTAAGATTATAGTTTCTTGTGGGAAGGATGTTGAGACCCAGCTAAGAATATCCTCTAGTGTTCTGATATTGTTTACAGGAGGTAGATAGATACAGAAGATATATAAGGATTTACTAGAGTTAAGCTGAAATTTGGAAATAAGGACTTCAGCATGGTTGTCTTTTGGTGGGTTATAGGGTATAGAGGTGCATTGTAGTCCATCCTTAAAAAGAAGAGCTACTCCCCCTCCCTTTCTTTTTATATTTTCAAGTCTAAATATGTTATAACCTGGTGGGATAATTTCATTATCATGTTTAGGTTTTAGCCAAGTCTCTGTCAAATATAAAATATCAAAAGAGTGTACATCAAGGAGAGCATGAAGATGGGGAACTTTGTTATTCACACTTTGGATATTGAGATGTGCAATGAGTAGATTGTTGGGGTGTTTGTTGGGGATGAGAGGAATTGAGGGCTAGTTGGTGAGATGTCCAGTGGATAGGACATTATGTGGGCCAGGATTAGGATGTATGCCTCCATCCTGTAAGGAATGCTTTTTTAGTGAAAGCAAAAGATAATGTATGTCACTAATTTGGTATCGGAATTTCTTTGAATTCTCTAGAATCCTGATTGCAGATATAGATTCATTATCAGTCAATGTCAATAAGATTTCATCTGCAAACAACTGAATTTAGTAACCAAAATAAACTGTTATTTAATATAAGATAATTATTAGTATATATATTACAGTTAGAATGCATAAAAACGGTTCCTAAAATTTCTTTCCATCTAGCTGTATAAGTGTTATTGATCCAAAGATATATTGTTTTCATAACTGATGATAAAGAATATAATTCTATGCCTGGCAGTCCTACTCTTCCTACTTCCCTTTCTCTTATATGATGATTTTAATTCAATTATTGGTTTGCCAGGGAACCAAAGAAATTATAAAATTAAAATGTTAAAATCTTTAATACAGGTTTTCAAAGGAGCTAATGTTAATGATTGAATAATATACAGGGGTTTTATTAAATAATCATTTTGATGATAGAACGTCTTTCTTCCATGTTAAGGTAATTTTGTTCCATTTGTCTATTATATTTTTTATCTTATTTATACAATCAGTATAATTATAATTTACTATGGGGTGGGTTTTCAGTAATCCTCCATGTAAGACTAACTAAGTCACACTTGGAAATGGCCGCCTAAGAGTATGATGTCAGCGCAACATGCACATACATGAGGGCACGCTGACTCAACTCCAAGGCTAACACGGAGCATGTAGATGTGCAGGGGGCATGTCAGACTGCCGAGCAGTCTAAATATCCACGTCCCTGCAAGTTCCTAAATCGGCAAATGTCAGCAAATATGAGCGAGTCTGCTCAAATGTGTATATCCCCAACACTACAATCCCCCACATACAGAACCCCTGTACAAATGAAATAAAAAGTAAAACACATTTTTTTTTTATTATTCCTGATATAGCTGCCCGTATTTGTGTGTGTGTGCATGGGTGTGCCCACTGCTCAGCTACAGTTAGCAGTTTAGACATGGAAGAGGATAATAAACCACTTATATGCAAATTAAGCCAAATAACAATAGCGTAGTGGTAGAGGCTTTGCACAAAGAGGAGGCATTCCCGGTTCAAGTCACACCACCCCCTTTCCATTTTCTGTAGGAAGTCTGTGCCTAAAAATAATTCCTGACATTTACCTTTTAAATTTTATTAAAATGCATTGAAATGGCCTATGTAGTAGTGAACGATATTTAAAATATATATAAGAAGGTGAAACTGTCATGCATATTAAGGAATGCAGAAGTAACCTATCTTAAGCAAAGTGAAGCACTGCTAAGCAACGTTTACCAGTATTAAGCACATTTAAGAATAATAGCCCATACCTAAGCATTGCTATAACTAGTGCAATGGCTTTGTGCGGAGCTGCGCATCGCGCTAACTAGAGCAAACAAAACATATTTGCGTGGAGCTGTACACCGCACAAACTAGCTTAACGGTGGGCAATGTTGGGCAACATAGAGCAACATTGGGCAAAGTGGAGCAAAGTGGCATAAACACAGCCACACCTCCTAGCCGGTCAGGCCAGTAGTAAAATAAAAAGTTATAACAGGCCTCAAACCCGGGATACTGTGCACTATAATCACAGTACATAACCACTAAGCAATGACATATTTTGCTGTTCATGCACTGTCAACATACATATACATATTAATCAAAGTTTACTCAGTGCTAAGCAGGTGTGCACTCAGCTGAGAATTTTCTAAACCGGCCAATCACAAATAAGTGCAGGAAATGTGGCATATTTAAGCTCCATAGGCAGGAATAATCTCCATAACTGGTTGTAGCTCCCATCTGCAGTCAGAATGGCAGGTGTTGGAGAGGGCTCTCGTTTTTGAGTGTAATGGTGGGGCATTGAGGAGTCAAAACTGATGGTTTGGCTCCTTTTCCATCATCATGATGCAAGATTATGGCAGGGCCAGTTCCAAGGCACGGAGTACAAAGCGGAAGATTGGAACTGTCTAGCACATGATCTCACCAGTGCCACAGGCATCTCTCGGACTGGTGAGCAGGTCAGACACCACCATGCAGACCTGAAGAGAGGGAAGCAGGGACAACTGAACCAATGGATATAGGAGGCCCGTGGAAATGACAATGCCCCACTACTGAGTAGGTAGCCATGGAATGGAGTATGTAAGAATTGCTATTGTAGTATATATAATGGACAGGTATGTCTCAATATCCCTTTATTTACTTCACAACTGCAGGTGTCCGTGCTGCGAATCAGCAAGCCTATGCAGATAGGCTGCTAAGGCTGCGCCACCAGGCAGGTTAGTAATTATTCTGCATGTATGGTTATATAAACTAACTGAGAGAGATTGAAAAAGATGGTTGTAGCCCAATAATAGGTTCATACTAGGCTATCTGCCTAGGACATTTATAAGCCTAGCCAGAGTGCGTTTGGCTTTCACCACCCATTTTAAATTAATTTTGCTATGCCCTTTTTTGAGGTTAGTATATTGTGCCTCTGCCTAACAGTGACACAGAAGTGATACCCGGGGTAAACATACGATCTCCCATCCACTCATCAAGATTCCTCTTGAAGAGGGTCAATGAGGGAATCTGCCTAACCTGGACTGGGATTTTATTCCAGAGTGAAGGGAGCCTCTGGGTTATGAATCTGTCCCTCCAGCATGTCCTATTTATTTCAGTGCTGAGGTTCAAGTCTCTCGAGAGTGTAGCTCCATGGGATTTGGATTTTCTGAGGTGCAGCATGTCCATTAATTCCGGGTTGGACATGGCTTTATATGTCAGGCACAGATTGCCTCTGAGCAGGTGGTATGCCACTGAGTAGAGCTGGAGTTTCTTTAGCCAGGCAAAATATGACATCTGTTTGAGCCCTTTAATCCTCTTGGTGAGGTACTTTTGGGGTCTTTCCAGTTGCTGCAGGTGTCTGGTAAGGTACATCCCAAAAGGGGCATTGTACTCAATTATGGGCCTGATGAGGGATGAGTAAAGAGGCACGATGACCTCCCCTGATCTAGATGTGAATCCCTTCATGATTAGGTGGGCTATATAAAATGTTTTTCTAACCACTTTGGCTACGTGGTTGTCAAATGAGAGAGTGCTATCAACTTGGGTCCCCAGGTCCCTAATTACTTCTTCCTTACTTAATGGATTACCACCTATGTGGTAATTTGTGGGCACTTTGTTTTTGCCAAAGGGGATGACTATACACTTTTTGGCGTTTAGCTTGAGGCCATGGCTCTGGCACCAGTTGTCTGTTTCTATTAGGCCCTTTTGGAGGATGCTTGTGTCGGCTGGAGAGTCGATTATGGCGCCCAGTTTGCAGTCATCTGCGAACTTGGTCAGCCATAGTCTTTCCGTGTTGGCCTGTACCTCCGAGAAATATATACCAAACAAGAGAGGTCCCAGGACTGAGCCTTGTGGGACACCACTTGTAACTGGTTTGGAGTCTGAAATGGCTCCAGCAATTCTATCCATGTGGGTTCTGTCTTTGAGCCAGTTTGCAACCCATCTAGTGACATAGGGATTTATATTTAAGCTGGTGAGCTTATCTATAATGCCAGAGTGGGGTATTGTATTGAAGGCTTTTGTGAGGACCAGGTAGGCTGTGTGGACCACCTTCCCCTCGTCAATGGCCTTGGTGACTGTTTCAAAGAAATCAACCAGGTTTAAGAGGCAGGATCTGCCCTTAACAAAGCCGAACTGGGTAGGATCCAGTGTCAGCAGGTCCCCAATATGTTTATTTATGAGGTCCATGATGATCCTTTCCATAGCTTTGCAGACAAGCTAGTCAGGCTTATGGGGTGATAGTTTCCAGGATCTGTTGAGGCACCACCTTTGTGGAGAGGGACCACTGTTGCTGTACACCACTCTTTTGGTACATATCCTGTAGTAAGGCTGAAACTGAACAGTAGTTTTATGTTTGGGTTTAGCTCTTCTTGGAGTTCATGTAGGACGCAGCCCGGGACACCGTCTGGTCCCATTGATGCTGTGTTTTTTGCTTTGGAGAGGGCAGCTGTTACCTGAGCATTTGAGATGTCAGGGGGGCAGCACACTGCTGGGACAGATATTTGCACTTTTGGTGAGGGGGGAGAGAAGTTTGCGCAGAACCTGTCAGCTAGGATGTCGGCAATGTCTGTGGGTTTGGTGTAATTTTTGTCATTTTGGACTAATTTTGAGCATATCTGGGAATTCCCACACAGGTTCCTGACATAACTAAAGAAAGCCTTGTGATTATCCTTAGTGTCCTGTGCAATTTTTCTCTCAAAGCTGGCCTTAGATGATTTTATGATTGCCCGTAGTTTTTTGCTAATACTGATCAGAGATGCCTTCCCTTTTTGGGATTTTGCTCTATCATGTAGAAGCTTCCTCCTTCTATTGTATAGTTTGTTTATGGCTGGGGTCCACCAGACAGGACATCTTCCTTTGGAAGATTGGGTCTTGGTTTTATTTGGGATTGCATGATCCATGCATTCCTGAAGGTGTTCTTACAATGCGTTTATAAAGGATTCTGTGGTCTGGGCCTTATTTTCCACAGGCCAGGGGGCTTTGAAGGATTCCCCTCAGTTTTGAGGAGTGTGAAATTTTCTTTAGAGAAGTTTTTCACTGTGGTTTTCTAGGCAGGGGGTGGGGTCGGGATGTGAATATCCATAAACAGGATTCCAAAGAAAGCAAACCTTTGAAAATATCCGGTGTCTGCCAATAAGCGGAACAATTCCAAAAGACAACTCTCCAACTTTAAAAAGCTTGTTTAATAATAGTAATATATCATTCAGATACTTTGTATTTGGTTATTTGAGATGTTTATGAATCAATTTGAGGTGCAATAATGAATTTACGATGCAATGTATGTAAGATGTTATAGATTTTAGTGATGTACCTTTAAGACTTGTTATGTTTTTGGCGCCAAAAAGTTTATATAAAGGATTTGAATGCTTCTACACGCAGTTCTGAAGAAGACCAAATTGGATTGGTTGAAAGTGCTAAGCTGCATTTAGCGTTTGTTTGTTTGGTCCGTTGAGTTACATGTCAGTTCTCTTTGTTCCAGTGTTTCTGTGTTTAGTGGATGTTGTTATGTGTTCCGGTTGGCGTTATGTGGATTAAACAAGCTTTTTAAAGTTGGAGAGTTGTCTTTTGGAATTGTTCCGCTTATTGGCAGACACCGGATATTTTCAAAGATGTGAATATCCAGTGAGATTAGTTTATGGTCTGATCTTACCAGTGAGGGATACACTTCTGGTCTGGAGCATAGAGTCCCCATTTTGGTGATGATCAGGTCCAGTATGTTTTCCCCTCTTGTGGGAGTGGTAACAAGTTGTTCCATAGCAGTCAATGATAAATAAATAAATAAAATAAAATAAATTTGAGTTTATAAATTCTAGGAACCTTTGGGCTATGGTGTTGGAGCTAGAGTAATGCTCCCAGTCTATGTTTGGGTAGTTGAAGTCGCCCAATATAATGGTGTTTAGAGAGACCTTCATATTTTTCAGTGTTCTCAGGAAGGCCAAGTGGGGTTCCTGGGTTTGGGAGGGTGGTCTGTAGTAGGCTATAAACTGGAAGGCAGTTTTACCCACTTTTAGTTGCACATGGATAGTCTCTGATGCTTCGTGCTGTGCCACCAACCTGGAGGTGTGGGTATCTTTGACAAATATTGATACTCCCCCTCCTTTTGTGGTTCGGTCCAAGTTTTGGGGCTGAAAAGCATGGTATAAGGTATAACCTGGTAGTGCTGGGGTGCTCTTACGAACCTTGAACCAGGTTTCTGTTACTGCACAGATATCGATGTTCTCCATGGTAAGGAGAGTTTCGAGTGCGTGCATCTTGAGGTTTAGACTTCTGGCGTTGAGTAGCATTACTCTTAGTTTCTTATCCCTTGTGATACCTATGGAGGTGGGTTTATCTTTTGAGCCTTGCCTAAAAAAGGCACTATGGGGGTGGCAAGAGCCTTTGCCAATATCCAAAAGCCCAGGGGTGAGAGGTGCAAGCCTTCCCTAGTGAAGCAATTAAGGCATAATAAGCCCTGAATAATTTCTCTGCATGTACTGTTATATAAAATAAGTGAAAGAGCCTGAAAATGAGTGTTGTAACCCATTAATAAATGTATAATATGTCTTGAATAAGTCATCTGCATGCACTGTAATATCAAATGAATGAGAGAGCCTCCAGAAAAGTGTGTAATGTAATTAATAAAGGTATAATTCCAGGAGTGTGTCTGTGTCACTTACTTCGAAATGTTGTTGTACTCTTGCATTATATAAATAGCACTGTTATATTAAGCGCTGTCAACCCACACTTGGCCAGGCCCATATAAAGTGGATGAAGGGAGTGCCAGTAGCTGTGAAGCATATATACAGTCCTCAACTGTTGGTTAATAACTGGCATGCATAGGTAAATCTGGCACACGGGTAGCTTGTTAATGTAGTCCCCAGAAATGTCAGTGTGCTGCTAGAAATGTAGGGGGCTATCACATCCAGATATGTAGATATATAAATATAAATAAAATATATAAATACGTAGAAGTAACATCTGCATCCTGGACAGTTAGTATGTCAGATGCAGGTCAGGTATATAAGGAACTAGCCAATCCCATTACACAACTTAATGCACGTTGCCTAGTGTAATAATACATGTAGGGGATATACACCTTCAGTCAATAGGAATGAAGTGTAAACTATAAGTATATATAAGATGTTAATGGAGGTATATTTTTACTCCCTACTGTATATGCATAAACAATGCAATTCCACACCTCAATGGGTATGTCTAATCTCAAAACATTTGTTGGGACATATGTCCTATTGTTTTATAAATATCTGCATTTACTTTGATGCATGTGCCCTGTTCAAACACCACAATCTTGGTGGCCTGTTGCCACCAACAATCCTGCATGCTGTTGGAATGTCTACTGTTGTTCTATATATGCAAGTGTTATGCTTGCTGTTCAACTGTTGGAACTCTGGTGTGTTGGATTACTGAGAATACCACTGCATGGTGTTACAACTAATTTGGAATGCTGTTGGCTATTACTAACTCATATTGTCATTAAATCCTACTAAACATAGAACGCATGGAAAGGCCGGTCCCAGCGGACCCACCTGTCCCACCTCAGCTGGCGATGGCACCTGGCAACAGCTGGTCCGGTGCCCAGCCCGGGACCTCTTCCTCTGTTGGCCCTGTGCCACCTTCAGGTGGAAGAGCTGCAGGGGATGGGGCTCTTTCCCCTGTGCAAGTGTTCATAGGTTCAGGTTTATACTAGGCTAACTGCCCTAAGGGCATTTTATAATTTATAAGCCTTATATGTGGCTATGCGCGCCCATGTTAGAAATACTAAGCTGCCCATTAGTTTGTTGTTATGTCCAGTAGTAGTGACATAGATGATTCCCGGGGGAAAACCCACGATCTCCCATCCATCCACAAGATTTCTCTTTGAACAGAGCCAGCAAGGTGCTCTGCTGGAGGAGAGCCACCTATCACCCTGCGAACGGTCTGGGCTGTGGTGCGGAGGGAGATCCATCGTTCAGTCGCTGATGATCTACGCCAGCTCGAGGCAAGACTGGCGGGACTCATGGGTGAGCCTGGTTCTCCTACGCAGCCCCCAGCACAGCCACCCTCTGGGCTGTGAAGGTGCAGTGGTGACTGCCCATGGGTGGGGATCTCAGTTCCACTGTTGCCATCTGTAGGCTCATGGGCTTGCAATTTCCAAACATCCTACCCCGTCAATGGTGTTCACCCACCCCATGTGTCACATTCACCCCTGTATGTGTCTTGTTTGTCTTGTCTGTGTACCTCCCCAACCTACCTCCCCAAATACACCTACTTCCCCTACATGACATTCCTCTCTCACCTGAAAGAAAAAAATGGGCATTCTGCTCCCCCAAAAAAATTACGCCCCATACATAGCTGCCCATTTAGCACACATGTCTGCTGGGCACATAAACTGAAATATAATTGGCAGTACAACATACTTTGTTGTCCTCACCCCTCTCTCAGGGGTGAAAGTTTTCACAATTCCCTCCAAATTTCTAGTATATGCACAGCTGTTGCTGTTAAAACAATGGGCAGATATGGACCTTCCCTACACCAGTTCTGTGCATCCCTAGCTTTTTTCCCTACTGTCTTTCCCTCTTTGTGCCCCTTTTTCACCACTTTCCTATCTCTCCATTTTCTTTTCTTTCAAATAAATTAGCAAGGGGGTTAGCGGGAGTAAGCATTTTTAAGCAGTAGTTAGCGGGTTTGCGCCAGTGTGCGCATGTGTGCGCTTAGCTAAGCATTGCTAAGCATCACGCAAACCCACTTACAACTGCTTAAAAGTGCCTTAGTCACCCTGCATGTGTGGCCCCTTGTTATGCTCACTAGCAAAATAAAACACCAGTGTCAGTCTCGAACCCCGGACCTTGGACAGACTAAACTGCATGAAGTACCACTAAGCCACAGTAGATATATAGCAGGTTGTTGCTGAAATATGTATATCATGCATCAGAATGAGTGAATGTAAATGAAAGATAGGAATGCCATAACACAAAACCTGTCGTGTGGAACTTTACCAGCAGTTGTTGTGGAATTGCATTACATGACTCTGATAACAGAACCAGACATTTTAGCAGTAAATAATGTTACAGCAGCACTTTACAACCCACACATAGTATCATAGCAGTACAATCCCCACCCAAACATACAAAATACCTGTGTGTTCAGGGTCCAGCAAAGATGTAGGTAGGCATACTCAGCACTGGAATTGTCCAAATTTCATGAGCATCCTGTGCTAATGTCAACAATAAAAAAGCACCAACTGTGCAGAAGTGAGTACATTAATATTCACAGTATAGCAGTTCACAAACAGTTCATGTGCCAAATGAATACATCTCAATAACTACGTATGTATGGCAGCTAAATGTATACAGAGAAAGGGAACTACATACTCCCATGTATCTTGTGTTAGCATTTGTAGGGGTGAGTACAACTCTACACTGACAACTCTGTACTAGAAGTGGCAACATTCAGGTCTGAGTACAACATTCAAATCACTGGCTACACCCCTAGCTTCAAATATAAGAAGTATACCAACCTTCTGACTTACACAATGGTGTCCACAGCAAAAAAGCATGGTCCCTACTTTGGAAAGCTGAAAGGGCTATGCATACCTAACCTAGCAATTTATAGCATTGGGTTGCTATGACAGTGAGTACTGCAATTACCACACAGCAGGCTGCATGCAATTACCAAATGATGGCCACCAATTGGTGCAGCGGCCATCACATGCACATGTGCAGATACCTATAAAAGTAGGCTGTACTTGCTGTCCACACATGCAATCATTTCATTGCAGCCATGGAGAGAGAGAGAGAGAGAGAGAGAGAGAGAGAGAGAGAGAGAGACAGACAGACACGGACAGACAGACAGACACCGACAACAGCAGCAGCAACAGCCAAAGAAAAATAAGATATTAAAAAAATTATATTAAAAAAAAAATAAAGATATAAATAAAAATAAATAAATAAATAAATAAATACCATACACACAGAACTGGCAAATATAAATGCATACAACGGAAAGGTATGTAACAGATATGTATTTACTGGCATGTAGTAGATGTTTTTGAAGAGTACTCTACATAGTTTGAATCACCCATATGTGGCAGCAGTATGTACCTATGCATAAATGCCCTGCATAACTACTGGCATGGAGACATCAGTGTGAAGTTGTGTGCAGTAGGATATGACTGTGACATATGTAGTTCAGCATTAAATCTCAAACATCTGATCCATGTTATCTGTGTTCTGTACAGTAGTGTGTACAATGTCTGTTTGTGTGAGTAGCGCATACGGTTATATAAACATGGATGCCACAGAGTAACAAATACATGATAGTCATATTAATGTGTAGCTTAGCATTGGCAACAGCTGTACCAGGCTAGTATGTTAATCTAGCATTCACAGTTATATATACACCCTCTAATATTACTGTGTGCTCACATGTGACACCTGTGCATGTTGCAGCAAGGCCCAACAGGTCAGCCGTGAGGTACACAAACTTACAACAGTGTGGACCTTGTGAGTGTATGGCACACAAATATGGAGAGATCTGTCTGTGTCATATATATTAGCATCTGTACATGTGCATAGAGCAAGGGACATACTGCAGCTGCTCGTGAAGGGTGGACATATATATGTTGTTGAAGGTTGCTATGTGCATATGTCTATGTAGGTTGTAGTGTGTGGCAAACAAGACAGCATACAGTGCTGTTGTATGACATGTGGTGGTTAAACGCTGTGGGTATGATTCATCAAGTTTGTAGTGTTGCAGCCAGTGAGGCCTGCTAAAGCTACATGGGCTGAGAACACCTTCAATGCATTCCACAGAACACTGCGCAATATTATGACATAATGGTATACCTCACAACCTTTGCATAATTGATGTCCCCACCATGAAAGGTAGACTGTATATGTGCCTATTTGTATATCTACATCTACACCAATGGATGTTTATATGTATGCGTATATATATATATATAGGTGTGTGTGTGTGTGTGTGTGTGTGTGTGTGTGTGTGTGTATATGTATATATATAGATGCCTGGTGTCAAAGCCATGGACCCAAGCTTACTGTTGACACTGCATTGGCATACCTTCTTGCAAAGACTCTGTACCTATGAACTACCACATAGGTGGTAGTCTACTTAACACCGAAGGTGTTATAAGAGACCATGGAACACAGGTGGACAGTAGTCACCCCTTTGATAATGACAGTGCCACACTAGTCATGTCAACTGTCTACGTGGCACACGTCATCACAAAAGGTGTGTCATCCAGGGAAATATAGGTCAATGTTCCCCTCTACTCATCACACATAATGCCCCATTATCGAGTACAATGCTCCATGCGGTATGTACCTCCCAAGACATCTACAGCAACTGGAAATGACACAGACATACCTCAGAAAGAGTAATACTGGTCTCAAACAGATGCCCTATGTAGACCATTTCACAAACCCACAGCTAGACTGTGTTGCATACCACCTACACAGAGGTGACCTCTGCCTAACATAGTAAGCTATGTCAAACCCAGAGGTGTTGGACATGCTCCATGTAGACAGATCACAATCCCTACGAGCTACACGCTCTAGGGACCTAAACCTTGTGACCTCAATAGACAGCACATGCTGGAGGGATAGATTCCTATCTCAGAGACATCCCATACTCTGGAACAAACCACCTATGAATAGCAAGCAAAGCCCCTAATTAGATGTTATCAGAAATAATCCTGATGAATGTATTGGAGATAGGAAATACACCCCAGGAATCACCTCTGTGGCTCTGCTTGACAGGTCCATGTGAAACGTACTTACCTGTGTGTCAAAGGCCAGGGTAGCATATGGCTAGACTTCTGTAGGCGCTTGGGCCAATAGCCTATTACCTACCTATGAAGTGATAAACACCCACATGTACTTGCTGCAATAATCGCTATGTGAGGTTGACTGAGTGTGATGGTGAATGTGTCAAAGTTCGGTATATGTGTGATAGCTTAGTGGAAAACTGTATTATGTGTCCTAGCTGTGATCCCAGCAAAAGATGTGTACACAATTGCTAAGCTGAAGAAGCATTATGCCATACGGTCTGACGTAGTCTGTTGTCGTCGACTGAGGTGCCCATTGTAGGCTAAAACAGTACATGTATGCTTATTGAGTGTTACCACTGGTGAATCCAACTCCTGTATGAACTGTAGTACTACCTGAAGCTGTATGCCTAAACTGCACAGTATGGGGTACGTCCACGTTTATTGGAACCACTGTTTCATGTGTTCCCTGTAGTCCTCACAGATTACATACCTCAGGCATAATGTCTTGTAACTACTGACACACAGTACTGTAAGGTACACAGAAAAAGGTCACCTGGGTTGCCATACTTATGTGTCTGGTATGTATGTCTGATGTGAGTGTGTGTATGCCTGTACCATGGCCTTGGTCATGAGTGTGTTACAGGATATAACTGCATATCTAACAACATGTGTAGTCTAGTACAGCAGTATGCCACCTATATTCATGAATGTGCACATATGTCAGGTAGGGGTCTGCCATCAACGACTAGTGTGGTATAGTGGTAATACTGTCACTGGACATTATAATAATTGCAATGGATTACACTTTTCATGATGCATTAGCATGATATATACCTCCTGTGGCTAGGTTTTGCATTGTGTCGCATACAGTGTGCCATGTACTGTTGTATAGTATTACATAATGTTGTAACTTTGTTGCTGTGCAAAACGTGGTTTGATATATAGAGTGTGCCAGGCACTGTCTGGCAGTTGCGGGTTGAGAACTGATATGTGGTATTGAAAGTGTGTATCTTCTGACAGCCAATAGGTTGCTATATATGTCAGTTAATTGATATCTGTACTTTAGAAAGTTACATGTGCCACATAACTTGCTCACACATATTGTTTCATTGTCTTCCAGGGTTATGTCCCACTATCGTAATCCTGCCTATAGCACTGTGGAGGAAGAAGTTATCACAGCCAGCCTGGTGCAGCATTATGCCCTGCTGTTCTCCAGAACCAGCCAGGACCAGCATGAGTGGACTGCTCTGTAGCAAGAGCTTTTCCATAGGGTAAATGACATAGGCATGCATAACTGGACATATGAGCAGGTACGTCATCACTGCAGTGATTTAATTAGACATGTCTGACAGTTTGCATCTGATATCTGCAAACAACAGCTTGCCACAGGTGGGGGGGTAGCCATCCATCCCCCCTCACCAAAGTAGAGGAGCTGCTCCTGAGCCAGGTGGCTCCTGGCCAACAACAACCCCAACAACTAACATGTGTCATCATGGATGCCGGAGCCACCCAGCAAGTTGACATGGAGCGTGCAGGTAACATGGCATAGCTGTAGACTATTGTTACCTCTATTGTTAGAGCATGCTTATGTGAGATGTGTAGTGTGTAGTTAGATGATGTGGTGCCTAGTGTTGTGCAATAGTAATAATTAGGAATACAATCTGTAGGCCTCTGACTGTCAACCATTGTACTTCTGTATGATTGCAAACACACAGTAGCAATACCACAGTTGTTGCCACTGACAAAGTGTCTCATATCCTTGTAGATCCCTCTGGTGTGATAGCAAGACAGCAGACCCATGCTGGTGAGTGTGTTCTACCTTTAATATTGCTAATTAAATGTGCATGTCATAGGTGATGTGTAGGCCATGTACACGGAACACACCTACGCATAATGCATGCTGTGCATGATTGCTGTGAGACTATGCACATCCCAGTAACGTGGGTAGCTGCCTAAAACACATACAATACACAGAGCATCCCACACAATTCTGGCAACACTGAAGTGGACATTGGATAGGCAGAGTCGATACACATGCACACAACATACACAACTTTGTCATACGCAGTACACGTTAACATGGCGTATTCAGATGCCCGCTGTAAGGTCACACTACAGTATTCCACACATCATCCACACAGCACTCATAATATACCTGAGGGGTAGATGTCTCACATGTGGCTGTGTGACACTCTTCGAAACATAACACATTCAGGGTAGGCAATGCCCCCTATTGTGCACCTTACAAACCCGTGTAACAACTGGCTGTGAAATGGTGAATTTAGCCATGGTACTGCAGTTCCAGTACAGCATGGTATGTGCCGGTCTGGCACACATTAGTAGCCTTGAGTGACCACATGATGTTGCATGATGATGGCTCATGGTAGTACACCCCGTCCAGTTACAGTGACCACAGTACTACACATAGCATTACCTACCATGCACCTCAATGTTGTCTGTGTGCAAACATAGGCACCTATACACAATATGCATAGAAATCACCGTTTGTACAAAGTGACACATATATGTCTTGTAATGCTATTGAGTGTATAGGTCACATGACACACACTGTGTCTGTATGCTGTTTAATGTTGCAGTTGTGTTGTAGCATGCCATGTCATGTCTGGCACTGGCATGTCCACAATATGTCCTACACTCAACATAACCACTGTACAATGGCCATGCTGAGCAATGGTATTCCATCAGGTAAACATGCACCACTCTTCCTGTGTGTATACATAGCATGCATGTGCTAAACCTATGTCCACAATTATCTGCTAAAGACACAGATGCTCTAATCAGACATGGATATCTATGTGACACACAGATACACATCCAGCCATGGTATGTATACCTGTGAGAAATGGTGCACAGGACATTGCAGAGCTTTTAATACTTGCACAGCACTGCTGTGCCCATGTACACAGTGCATTCCAGGGTGAGGCCAATCACTGAACAACACCACACATGCATCAAAGACATGTATAGTGGTATTGGCAAGGGTTGTCAACACCCACACTGCATGCTGTTGGGAAACACACGTCCTGCATGCTGACAGGTGTGATATAACTGTTTGCCTTGTGATACTGCACCCCACCATCACCCACTATTGAGTATGTTCTGGATTGCTGGTGGTGTGTGTGTGTGTGTGTGTGTGTGTGTGTGTGTGTGTGTTTATGTGTTCATGTGTGCATGTGTGCATGTGTTCATGTGTGCATGTGTTCATGTGTCCATGTGTTCATGTGTGCATGTGTGCATGTGCTCATGTGCTCATGTGTGCATGTGTGCATGTGTGCATGTGTTCATGTGTGCCGACATCATGTACAGGTCGTAAAGTGTGTTTCCTGTCTTCCTCTCACAGGTGCTGACTTAGGGCAAGGCACACCTGATACTGCACCACTTCAATATCTCTGCAGTGACTGGGACCTGCCTCTTGGCTCTATAGAGCACACCTGCAATGACTGGTTATAGACAGACCGTACCTCTCAGGCATGTACCTGGACTGGCACACCCACGGCTGAGGTGTCCCCATATTCCACTATGTTGTACACACATCCCGGCTGGTTACTTAGCACAATGCATCACAGGTGCTCCATGTGCAAATAACTGTGTCCGGAAATGCTATCCACAGTATTACCAGCTGCAGAGTCAACATACACCACGGTTACCAGACCTCATTTCATGGTGTACTGGACAGTTGGGCTCATACTGCTGCTACTGATGTGAGACTGACAGTAACCCACACTTAACTGTGATAGCCGTACTTGTACCGGTACATTAGGCATATGCT
>NC_056725.1:876407738-876477738 GCF_019279795.1 Protopterus annectens
GGTCCTGCATGGAAAACTGCATGCTACCTGTCAAAACCCCTCACAATCCAGCCCTGGTGAGTGCACCTGGCACCACCAGGTCCGGTGCCCAGCCCGGGCTCCCCTCCTCCGTTGGTCCTGTGCCACCTTCGGGTGGAAGCGCTGCAGGGGATGGGGCTCATCCCACCCCCCGTGCAAGTGTGGGTGGAGAAGGGCCACCAGTCACCCTTCGAAGGGTCCGGGCTGTGGTGCATAGGGAGATCCAGTGTTCAGTCGCTGATCCCCTACGCCAGCTCGAGACGAGAGTGGCATGTCTCATGGGTGAGCCTGTCTGTCCTATGCAGCCCCCAGCACAGCCACCCTCGGGGCTGTGAAGGTGCAATGGTGACTGCCCATGGGTGGGGATCTCCGTTCCACTGTTACCATCTGTGGGCTCATGGGCTTACGATTTCCAAACATCCGACCCTGTCAATTGTGTTCACCCACCCCATGTGTCATACACTGCCCCTGTATGCATCTTGTCTGTCTTGCCTGTTTACCTCCCTAACCTACCTCCCCGAACATACCTACTTCCTCTACCTCACTTTCCACTCTCACCTGAAAAAAAAAAAGGGGCAATCTGTACCCACAAAAAAATTATGCCCCATACATAGCTGCCCATTTCGCACACGTCCATTGGACATGTAAACTGATAATCATAATTGGGAGTACTACATACTTTGTTGTCCTCATCCATCTCCCAGGGGTGGATGGTTTCAAATTTCACTCCAAATTTATTGCATATGCACAACTGTTGCTGGTAAAGAAATGGGCAGCTATGGACCTTCCCTACACCCGTCCTGCACATCCCGAGCTTGTTTACCTACTGTCTGTCCCTCTTTCTGCCCCCTTTTTCACCACTTTCCAATCTCTCCATTTTCTTTTCTTTAAAAGAAATTAGCTTGGGGGTTAGCGGGAGTAAGCACTTTTAAGCAGTAGTAAGTGGGTTTAAGCGAGTGTGCGCATGTGTGCACTTAGCTAAGCATAGTTGTGTCATGCAAACCCGCACAAACCCGCTTACAACTATTTAAAAGTGCCTTAGTCACTCTATGGAAGGGCCCTTGTTCTGCTCAGCAGCAAAAAAAAAGAACTCTGCCAGTCTCTAAACCCAGACCATTGACACAATAGACTGCATGAATTCCCACTAAGCCACAGCAGATATACAAATAACTTGGTGTTGACATAAATATATCATGCATTACAATGAGGGAATGTAAATGGAAATTAGGAATGGTATAACACAAATCCTGTTCTGTGGGTCTTTACCAGCAGTTGCTGCAGAATTGCATGACATGACTGTGAAAAGAGAACCAGCCATCCAAGCAGGGAATAATGTTACAGTAGCACCTTACATACACCAGACATTATCAGACCAGTATAAATACTGGCAAAGTTGAATAGGGCAGAGGCCAGACACCCCAGCTGTGACTGCTTTACAGGGATGTCCCTGATTTGTAAACAAATGTTAGCTGTGCCCCTCTGAATTACTCTGAAAAGTAATAACATTAGGCAGACAAGTGTGGAATCACACGTAATGAATAATGTCAATAGGTGAGAGTAGACACTGTTTGAACGTCAGAAAAGGTGTAGTAATACATATGCTCTGATTCCCGAGAAAGTCTCAACTGAAATATGTCTGTAATATATTGCAGGTGTATCTCACTTATATGTACCTTTCACTGAGGCCATTCAAATACATACCTGAGAGTATCTGATGCCTGGCAGAGGTAGAAACACACAGGCATAACAGCATTACTGCTGTTACACACTCTGCAAATAGCTTTGGAAGGAGTTCCACAAGCATGCCCTTATATAGGAGTACAACACAGAAATATCACAGGATGTAGCCATGTACTGCTAGCAACCAACTGTGACAATGCCAATGTGCCAGTGCTGAAAAGACTGGTGTGGTGCACAGACAAAGAATAATAGGCTAACCTCTAGCTACCATCTGGATATGTCCACAGGTGGGAGCTACGCAGACAGACTACTTGCCTTGATAGACTAGTGGGAGCTACGCAGACAGACTACTTGCCTTGATAGACTAACAGGTCTAACAGACTAACAGCAACCCTGTATGCTCAGCCAGATAAACCTCACATGATAATAAAAAATGCTCTTTGCAGTTCTGCACCCCTACCCAAAGGTACAACACACCTGTGTATTCAGGCAAAAACCAGGGTGTAGGTAGGCATACTCAGTACTGGAATATGTCCAGTTGTGTTGAGCAGCCTGTGCTAATGTCAACACAAACAAACCACAAACTGTTCAGAAGTGAGTAACATAATAATTACAGTATAGCAGTTCACAAACACTGTATGTGCCATAGGAATACAGTGCAATAACCACATTTGTATGACAGTTAAATGTCTAATTCAGAAAGAAAGTACATACTCCCATGTATCCTGTGTTAGCATTTGGAGGGGTGAGTACATGTCTACACTGAGAAGTGTGTACTGGAAGCAGCAACATACAGGTTTGAGTACAACATGCATATCACTGGCTACAACCCTAGCTTCAGATAAGACACATATACCAGCCTTCTGACTGACACAACAGTGTCCAGAGCAAGCAAGCATGGGCCTCACCTTGGAAAGTTGAAAGGGCTATGCCTACCTAACCTAGCATTTTATAGCAGTGGGCTGCAATCACAGTGAGTAATGCAATCACCACACAGCAGGCTGCATGCAATTACTATATGGTGGGCAGCAATTGGTGCAGAGGCTGTCACATGCACAAGTGCAGATACCTAGAAAAGCAAGCTGTACCTGCTGTCCACACATGCAATAATATCATTGCAGGTACAGGGAGATAGATAGCAAGAGCGAGAGAGAGACACAGACAGAGACAAAGACAACAGAGAGAGAAACAGAGACAGAAACAAAGGGAGAAAACCCAAAACAAACTACCCAAAAAAAAAAAAAAAAAAAAAAAAAAAACCCAACAAAACTGTAACAGACAGAGCAAGGAAATATAAAGCTAAGGTGTGTAACTCATATGTATGTGTTGGCATGTAGTAGGTGTTCCTGAAGAGTACTATACACACAGCAAATCATCCATGTGTGGCAGCAGTACGTATCTATCTGTATCTGCACATGTGCATAGGGCAAAGGACATACTGCAACTGTTAGTGAAGGGTGGACAGATATCTGTCGTTGAAGGTTGTTATGTGCATATATCTATGTAGGTCATAGTGTCTGGCATAGAAAACAGCATGTAGTGCTGATATATGTCATGTGCTGGTTAAACGCTGTGGGACTGATTTGTCAGATCTGCTGTGTTACAGCCAGTGAGGCCTGCTAAAGCTACATGGGCTGAGGACACCCACATGCATTCTGCACAACACTGTGCAATATAATCACATAACTGTACATCCCACAACTGTTGCATAAGTGATATCCCCACCATGAAAGGTAGACTGTACATGTGCCTGTATGTACATATATGTGTACAGCAATGGATGTGTACATGTATGTGTATAGATATGTGTATATATATATATATATATATATATATATATATATATATATATATATATATATATATATATACACACACACATATACATATATATAGAGAGAGAGAGACATGGGGCCATATGTACTGCAACAGGTGTGTGGTGACCAAGGCATGGACTGTACACAAGTGTTGATACTGCAGTGAAATTCCTCCTTTCCTAAACACTGTACCCATTAACTACCACATAGGTAGAGATCTACCCAACACCAAAGGTGTGATAAGGGAACATGGGACACAGGTGGAGAGTAGCCACCTCTTTGATAAAGACAGTGCAACACTAAACCTGTAATCTGTCTGTGTGGAATGTGTCATGACAAGAGGTGTGTCATCTAGGGAAATATAGGTCAGTGTTCCCCTCTACTCATCACAATGCCCTGTGTGGTATGTACCTCACATGACAACTACAGCAGGTGGAAAGGCCACAGACATACCTCACAAAGGGTAATACTGGTCGCAAACAGATGCCCTATGTGGACTGACTCACAAAACCACATATAGACTGTATTGCATACCAGTCACACAGAGGTGACCTCTGCCGGATATACAGAGGTATCTCACACCCATATCTGGGTGACAACCACCATGGCAACATATCACAATCCCTCCGGGATACATGCTTGAGGGCCCTAAACGTCATCAGCTCACTAAACAGCACATGCTGGAGGGATAGCTTCCTATCTTAGAGATATGCCATACACTGGAATAGACCACCTAGCAATAGCAAACAAGGCTCCTCATTAGCAGTTGTCATAAATACCCCTGATGATTGTTTGGGAGATTGGTGATACACACCAGTGGTTCTGGTTGGCAGGGGCAAGTGAAATCAAAGTACATGTGTGTCAAAGGCCAGGGTAGCATATGGCTAGGCTGCTATAGGCCCTAGGGCCAATAGCATATTACCTACCTATGACACTATGCGCTCACACATGTACTCAATGCAATACCTGCTATGTGAGGTTGAATAAGTGTAACGCTGAATGTGTGCAAGGTCTGTAAAGGTGTGATAGGTTAGTGCAAAGTTGTATCTGACATAGTAGTGTCTATCCCAGCTGTGACACCAGCAAAAGATGTGTATTGTTCTGTTGGGCAGACATAGTAGTATGGCATACAATGTGACGTAGTTCCTTGTTGACGACCGTGGTGTCTCATTGTAGACTAAAGCAATACATGTATGCTTAGTGAGTGGTACTGCTGGTGAATCCAACTCCCATATGAATTGTAGTACTAGCTGAAGCTGTAGGCCTAAACAGCATAGTATGGTGTGTGTTCACATTGCTTGGAAACACTGTCTTGTGTGTTTCCTGTAGTCTGCACAGAGGACAAAACTCAGGCATAAGGGTTTGTAAGTAGTGGCACACAGAACTGTATGGTACACAGGTAGTGCTCATCTGTGTTGGCATACAATGGTGCGTTGTATGTTTGTCTGATGTGTGTGTAATTATGCCTGTACCATGGCTGCAATCATATGTGTGTTACAGGGTATACGTGTGTATCCAGCAACATATATACTGTGTTACAGCAGTATGCCACCTATAGTAACAACTGTACACATATGTTAGGCAGGGCTATGGCATCAATGACTAGGGTGGTTGACTGGTACTACTGTAACTGTACTTTACATTCATTGCAATGGATGACATCTCTGTTCGTGCATTGGCGTGATATATACCCCTGTGTCGAGGTTGTGCATTGTGTCACAAACAGTGTGCCGGGTACTGTTGTATAGTGGTGTGATATATAGAGTGTGCCAGGCACTGTTAGTCAGTTGTGGCCTGAGAACCAATAAGTGGTATTGAATGTGTGTAACCTCTGACAGACAAATGGATGGTATATATGTCAGTAAAGTGATATTTGTGGTTAAAGGTGTAAAGTGTGCCACAGGACTCGCTCACACATATAGCTCATATCTTTTTCAGCCAGATGGCCCACCAGCGCAACCCGTCGTACACAGCAGCGGAGGAAGATGAGATTTTGCAAAGCCTGGTGCAGCAGTACACAATGCTGTTTTCCCGAAGCAGCCAGCACTAGCAGGAGCAGACTGCACTGTGGCAGGATCTTGTTCATCGGGTAAATGACAAAGGCATGCATAACCAGACATATGAGCAGGTACGCCATCACTGCAGTGATTTAATTAGACATGTCTGGTGGCATGCATCTGATATCCAAAGACAACAGCTTGCCACAGGTGGGGGATGGCCATTCATCTCCCCCTCACCAGAGTGGAGGAGCTGCTCCTACGCATGGTGGCTCCTGGACAACAGCAGGAACCACCTCTGACATGTGTTGTCATGGAGGCCGGAGCCACCCAGCATGTTCACATGGAGTGAGCAGGTAACATGCCCTATCTGTAGACTACAGTTAACTGTATTGTTAGATTATGTCTACATGAGATGTGTACTGTGTGTTTAGCAGTTGTGCTGCCTAGTGTTGTGCAATACTGATATTTGGAATATTATCTCTACACCTGTGACTGTTGACTGTTGTTCTACTGTAGTTTAGCATACCCACTGAAGCAATGCCACAGTTGAGGCCACTGACGAACTCTCTCATATTCTTGTAGGTCCCTCTGGTGTGACAGCAGGGCAGATGATCCATGCTGGTGAGTGTGGTATAACTGCAATGTTGGTAATGCAATGTGCATGTCATAGGTGAGGTGTAGGTCATGTACACGTAACACACCTACGCATAATGCATGCCGTGCATGTTTGCTGTAAGACGTTGCACAGCTCAGTAATGTCAGTAGCTGCCTCAATGACATGCAATACACACAGCATCAGACACAGTTGTGGCAAGACCGTACTGTACATTGGATAGGCATAGTTGCTACAGATGTACACAACATAACACATTTATCATATGCAGTACACAAATACATGCTACATATGGCATTACCACACACCCACTGTAAGGTCACACTTCAGTATCCCACGTCATCCACACACACATGATGTACCTCAGGGATAGAGGCCTATCATGGGGCTGTGCAACACTCTTCAACACATAACACAGTCATGTTAGGCAAAGCTCCCTATTGGGCACCTCACACACCCATGTACAAAGTGACTGTGTAATTGCGAACGTATCCACTTCACTGCAGTTCAGGTACAGCATGCTAGGCGGTGGTCTGTTACACATTAGTAGCCTTGAGTGACCACAAGATGCATGATGATGATGGCACATGGCACTACACCCCATCCAGTGACAGTGACCACAGTACTACACATAGCAGTCATTGTTTTGCACTTCAATGTTGTGTGTGTGCAAACATATGCACCTATACACAATATACATAGCATGTTGTGTGTGTGCTTACATATGCCAGTATACACAATATGCACAGCAGTCGCCATCTGTACAAAGTGTAACATATATGTCCTGGAATGCTATTAGGTGTGTAGGTCACATGACACACATTGGGTATGTGTGGTGTTTAATGTTGCAGTCATGTAGCATGCCATATCATGGCTGGCACTGACATATCTGCAATATGTCCCACACTCACCATAACCACTGTACAATGGCCATGTTGAGCATTGGGATTCCTTCACATCTACATGCACCACTCATCCCGTGTGTGTACATAGCATGCATGTGCTACACCTGTGCCCACTGTTATCTGCTATGGACACAGACACTGTAATCACACATGGCAATCTATGTGTCACACAGATAACACATGCAGCCATGGTATGTATACCTGTGAGTGATGGTGCACAGGACATTGCAGAGCTGATAATACATGCACAGCAATGTTGTGTCCATGTACACATTGTGTTCAAGGGGGTAGCCAGTCACTGAACAACTACACACATGCATCAAAACCATGTATAATGTCATGAAATAGGGCCGTCTATACTTGCACTGCATGGTCTTGAGCAACACATATTCTGCATGCTGACACGTGTGAGGTGACTGTTTGCCTTGTGATACTGTCACCCACCTTCACCCACTATTGAGTATGTGTTGGATTGCTGGTGTGTGTGTGCGTGTGTGTGTGTATGGCTGAAGTGAGGAGTGTATTTGTGTGCATGTGTGCATGTGTGCATGTGTTCATGTGTTCATGTGTTCATGTGTGCATGTGTTCATGTGTGCATGTGTGCATGTGTTTATGTGTGCATGTGTGCATGTGTGCTAACATCATGTACAGATTGTAAAGTGTGTTTCCTGTCTTCCTCTCACAGGTGCTGTGTTTGGGGTGGCTGAAAGCAGCAGGGGAACCTGAAGTCACTGCCACTAATAGTGGAGATGATGAGACATGTATTCTGGCACAGGAAGGTTTGACAGGGTCTGTCATTAATCCACCAATCGACAGTACACAGTGTTCAATCCCACCTATGCGCACACTCATACTGCCAATACATCCCTCATCACCAATGGCCTTAGTCGAGGGACAGCATACAGTTGGCATTGACCAGGAGAGTGTGGTACCCATGGCACTTGCATCCCCTCACAGCAGCCATAGCCGGATTCCTGGAATGGTACCACATAGGCGGATGTCCTGGGGTTCTCAGGGGAGCACCACTGGTCATATTGCCTCTGGCAGACGTGCCCCCAGAGGTATTACAACCTCCAGTATGTTCCGGGCTGTAATGCAGGCACAGGCATGTATGGAACGGTACACCAGACAGAGACTAAGGGCAGAGAGGGCCCATTACACCGCTATCAATGACAGCATCCGTGACCTTGCCAGTGCCATCCGGAATTACACTGAGGTCATTGATAGACATTGGGGGGAGACATTAGATGCCCTCCACAATGTGTTTTCCATGAGCCAGGACCATGCAGGATGGTTGAGACATTGACATGGATGCATGCCAGCAACAGCAACAGCTGGCAGTCATTGCGGACAGCACACAGATCACAGCTGCTCCCGTAGTGGCAGTACCAGCCCCAGCAATGCTGGGGCTGGCCTGTCCATTGACCATCCTAGTAGACCATGTGCACGTGGCTCTGGCCAGTCCCAGCAGGGACATGGTTCCAGTCATCATACCTCTGCCTCTGATGATAGTACCCAGTCAGGGTTGGTACCCGATACTGCCCGTAGCACCCCTGCCAGGCACAGGTACCATGTCTGTGCCCAGAGACAGTGATCTGTACAGCCTAGCAGGTACAGCCTGTGGCTGTCCCACAACCTCCCGTATATGGCAGCCACATGGTGGAGCTGTGTGCATGCAGACACACACACATTAACCAAACAACTAGGGCTCACACATACACACACACATTACATCAACATTGGCCCATGCTGTACTGTTGTCCCTCACACACACACACACACACACACACACACACACACACACACACACACACACACACACACAGACATGTCGATTGGATGGGTCAATTTCAAGCTCTGGCAAACCAACAACACACCCTGTTCATATGATGACACCTGTGCCACCTCCTGTCATCTGTAACATTGATGAAGGAACAGGCTAACATGGTTCTGATGCACAGGGTGACATTATTGCAGTGTAGCAATATTAGCAAGTTGTCAACAGGAAAGTGTAATGATATCCTTATAGGTATATCTGAGCAGGCATTATGTATCACAGCTCTGATTGTCAATGTAGCATTGTTTACACCAGTGTTAGGTCTGAGTATGTATTGTCCACACATGTGCCACTTGGCTGAAGTGTACAGTGTTGCCAGCATGTGTTAGTGAGTGGACAGTACGTGTGTGATGTGTGCATTACAGATTAGCAGGTGTACATCTGTGAACATGGTGGGTGTGCACTGTCTGCATGTACATGCATAGTGGACACATGGGATGTGTGACTTACCCTGTTGTACACATTGTTAACATCTCATAGTATCTTTTGATGGCCAGTATGCATTCTACTACAGATATGTACTAACATGGGTACAGATGTGTGTATGACATGGGTTGACACTATGCTGTGGGTGATACTGTTAATATCTGTCAATGATTTGCAGTCTGGTAGTATACACAACCTCAACAGCATGACTATAACCAATCATTAGATGATGTCCTGACAAATGACACACAGTTGTAGGGAACTCAGTAACAGTTGGATCCTTCCGGTACTATACTATAACAGTAACCAGTGGTATTGACCACCACCCGTTCCTGAGACCACACCTGTTTGGCATATAGCCCTCTTAAGTGCATACAAACACACTAGGGATATGTCCATCCACATCTGGAAATGCATGCATTGGCCTACAATTCATTCCCTGGATGGTACGTATATCCTATACAAGGGTATCATACAGACAGATACCTGTTGTCCAATACATGCTGTATAGCAGTAAGCCGACTATGGCATTGTCATCCACATTTACTATACATACTACCACGACAGTACCACATAGGTGGTAGGCCTCAACATGTATGTTGGGTACCAATGTGTACATACAGCCACGTGTTATGTCATCTGTCCCTTGGTATCCACATATCCATAGGTATCGTGGAGTCCCTCGGTGTGTCACATAAGACATTAGAGGCCTGAATGCATATCCACAGGGCTGTTGTACACCTATAATGACAGTCCATTATTGCCAGTCATTGTTGTGTATGAACATGACTGATATATACCCCAGGCATGTACCCTCACTCACAGTACTCTATAGTAACTGTCATGGGTGTGTGTGGCACAGATGACCTTGGACACAGATCTCTACATTGGCCGGGCTTGTCACATACATGCATATGTGACCTACAATCTGAGAAGCAGCGACACAATCTGTCAAAGGAAACAAATGTATTCATGTAGTATGCAGGCTTCACACCTATGTACTGATTGGGGTCACATGTACACATATTTATTTGCCACGCAGATACCTGATGTGTGCAATGCACACACTGTTTTAATCATGATATGTCATACCATAGTAAAAGCAAAACCCACACTGCATTGACCAACTGTGTCACACACACACACACACACACACACTCAGCAATTGCAGGATTCAATCCCCTACCTAACTATGTTATGATACCAGAGCGATACACATTAACACGGCATGCTATATGCTTTGCTGGGTGGTGTTGCTTCTCCTGCTATATTTGTAGGATGCTGTCATCATCAGACTTTCCAAAGAGGAATGTACCTCTTTTAATGTGTTTTCCCCGTCTCCAAAAAGGGCACTTCTCTCATAGGAAATCACACACATACACTGTCAGCAAGATTCAAACCACTACCTAACTATGTTATGATACTAGAGAGATATGCATTAACACGGCACGCTATATGCTTTTCTGGGTGATTTTTGTTCTCCTGCTATATTTGTAGGATGCTATCATCATCAGACTTTCCATAGTGGAATGTACCTCTTTTAATGTGTTTTCCCAGTCTCCAAAAAGGGCACTCTTCTCATAGGAAATCACACACATACACACCCACCCAAACACACACTGTCAGCAGGATTTGTCATCATCAGACTTTCCAAAGGGGAATGCACCTCTTTTAATGTGTTTTCCAAGTCTTCAAAAAGGGCAGGCCTCTCAAAGGAAATCATACATATACACACCCCCCATACAGTCAGTGTTTGCAGGATTCAAACCCCTACCTAACTAGGTGGTGATACTTGAAAAATGTGCATTAACACTGCGCGCTACATGCTTTACAGAGTGGTTTCTGTTCTCCTGCTATATTTGTAGGATGCTGTCATCATCAGACTTTCCAAAGAGGAATGTACCTCTTTTAATGTGTTTTCCCAGTCTCCAAAAGGAGCACTCCTCTCATAGGAAATCACACACATACACTGTCAGCATTCAAACCCCTACCTAAATATGCTATGATATTAGAGAGATACGCATTAACATGGCAAGCTATATGCTTTAGTGGGTGGTTTCTTTTCTCCTGCTATATTTGTAGGATGCTGACATCATCAGACTGGACATGGTAATGTGTGTACACTTTGTTTTATGCAATCCCAGGAATGAGCCATGTGGGTCAGCAGGTGTCAACAGCTTGAACAGGACCCCATAATTCTTACCTTGTGTGATCTATCTGTGGACACATTGACATTCTTTCATATGTCAACACATATTTATGCACGGATTGTTGGTTTTGTGGATACGACATGTGTCTGGGATGTTGATGAAGGGCTATTCAAAGTCTATATGGGACATGTGTAGCTCTGTTCAGTGATTTATGTCCTGGGTGGCTACATTGCAAACAGTCTAGCATGTTTGGGAACCATGATCTGCACATGAACATACCACAGTCGGTAGGTTTGTGTGTCTGTCAGCTTCCAGTAGCTCTGTTTATGACTTCAACCATGATGGACTCCATGGCCTTGCAGATCAGACTTCATAGGCTTACTGGACTATACTTCCCATGGTGTGTTGTGCATCAACACTTGTGGGGAGTGCCATATGTTGCTGTAACACATTCAATGGTTCCAGATCCTGTGGAGAGGGTGAGGCTCAACGGACTGTTCAGGCGCAGGGTCTGTTTGTTCTGCAGTTCATGCATGACACATATTGGGAAACAATGTAATCCAATTGCTGCCATGCTTTTGGCTTTGGGGGGAGCTGTTCAGCCATTCTACATGTGATATCTCCTGGTATGATGACAGGGACTATCGTCAGTGGGAGGTGGGTATGTCTATATGGGCCTGTCTAACAGGATGTCGGCATTGTCAGTCAGGTACAGTCGGCCCTGACTCAGAACATATATGAGTGTACATTGCTATTTATGACATAGCTGAAGGAGGTGTCATGATTCAGTCTGGACTCCTTCTCAGCTACTCTTTACAAAACATCAACAAACCTGAGCAGTAATCCTGTTATACTCTTTTACACACTTAACACCCTACTGATCCTTTGTGATCAGGCTACGGAGTATGTCATCATAATATCCTGGCATGTCCAGGGGTCGGTTTCGTGTGTACTCTCCAGTCCAGATAGTGAATATTGTGGTTTTGACACAATGTCACATCTGCCTCATGTACACAGACAACCCTCTCCTCCTCCCAACAAACTCAGATATATGTGAGAGATGCAACAATATTGACATACAGGAGGCTGAGCTCTCTCGACCCATGACTGGCATAGTCTATCAGGTGGTGAAGGTAACCACACACACCACATATCAGTCTCACATAAATCTATAGCGACAGCAATCAAACCACATTATCACACATAAACATACTCGGAAGCACTATATAAACTCTGCCTAAACAGCAGAGACCTCCAAAGCAGACACACAAACAACTGCTACCCCACTACAATACCCATATATCACATAGTTCACAATGTCAGTGTGCCACACAGTCACTGCCCTTCAGGCTAAACAACACACCTAATACACTTGTAATAGGTGATACTTATTGTCAGACACACTGACATCCCACTCACTAGGCCAAACAAGGGAATAGTCACTTTGAGCTGTCTCTCGGGTGCCAGGATCCACAACATAACACATGCACTCAGGTCACTCCAAAGCAAGTACAGGACTGGCTCCATCATTGCCCATGCTGGTGCGTACAACCTCAGACGTTCCTTCCTGGACCACATGACATGATACATAGAGGAACTCTCTGATCATGTAGCCCAGGCCAGTATGACCCTGACCTTGTCTAGCATCTTACACTCACCAAGTATGATGTCACAGTATACCAACAAACTGATCACAATTAACAGTTGGCTAACATATTGGTGTCATTCAAAGGGGATACAGTGTCTGTCAGCCTGGGGTGACATGCTCGACATGCCAAGTAGCTTCCCTATGGACAGCTTGCACCTGTCACCCTTGGACTTTCGAATACTGGCTAAGGCACCTGCTACCACCATACTGCCTTTTTTAAGCGGGGCTCAAAAGACAAACCCACCTCCATAGACATTACAGAGTACATGACACTGAGGGTAATGCTGCTCAACATCAGATGTGTTACCCTCAAATTGCGCCCACTCAGGAATCTCCTCAGTATGGACAACAGAGATATCTGTGCACTAACAGACACCTGGTTCAGGCTCCCAAATGCACACCAGCACTACCAGGTTGTATTTTGTACCATGCTTTCTGACCATATAACTCGGAATGGCCAACACAAATAGGGGGAGTATCCATATACATCACAGATACACATTCCTCCGGGTTGGTAGCACTGCACAAAGCATCACAGACCATACATATGCACCTAACATTGTGCAAATCTGTCTTTTGGTTTGTTGCCTGCTACAGACCACCCTCCCAAACTCAGGAACCACACTCAGCTTTCCTGGGAACACTGGACAATATGAAGGTCTCCCCAAACACCATTATATTGGGTGACGTCAAATACTCACACATTGACTGGGGATAGTACTCAGGCCCCAACACCCTCACCCAACAGTTGCTACTATTTGTAAACTCATATGCTATGGCACAACAGGTCACCACACCCACAAGAGGGGACAACATATTGGACATGATCATCACCAGCATGGGGACTCTATGTTCCACACCTGAGATATACCCCTCATGGTAAGGTCAGAACATACATTTATCTCACTGGACATCCATATCCCGTCCCCACACCCATCCTGGGTAATCTTGGTGAACTTCTCAAAAGCAAACATCACACTTCTTCAAACCAAGGTGGTATCCTTCAGAGACCCTTGGACAGTGGTAAGTATGGCTAAGACTGCTGAATCCTTTACATACACATTCTATGGACACCTAGTGGACTGCATGGATCGTGCTATCCCAAATAACAACTGGACTCACTCCTCCAATGGCAGGGGACCTGTCTGGTAGACCCCGGCCATTAATAAGCTATACAATGAAAGGAGGATGCTACTACATGATAGAGCACAATCCCAGACAGGGAAGGCATCTGTGATCTGTACTAGCAGACAGCTACAATCACTTATGCATTTATGTCAGGCCTGCTTCTAATGTACAATTATACCAGACACTAGGACACTCACAAGGCCTTCTTCAGTTAATTCAGGTACCTGGGTGGACACTCAATGATATGCTGTGAGTTACTGCATACTGACTAAACATACCCTGAACCCACAGACATTGCCAACATCCTGGCAAACAGGTTCAGTGCAGATGTCTCCCTCCATCCCCCCTAAGGATCTACTGTCCATCCTAACAGAGTGTAACCTCCCTGACATCACAAATAAACAGGTGAGTGCTGCCCTCCCCACAACGGACAACACAGCATCAATGGGACCAGACGGTGTCCCGGCCTGCGTCTTACATGGGCTTCATGACAGATGTAACCCTCACATTACATCACTGTTCAATATCAGAGTTACTGCAGGATATGTACCCATGGAATGGCGTACAGCGATAATGGTCCCACTCCACAGAGTTGCTCCACAATGGACCACAGACAATATCGGCCTATAACGATAACTAGCCTGTTCTGCAAAGCTATGGAGCATATTGTAATGGGACTCATGCACATAGTCATCAGGAACCTACAGAGACTGGGTCCTATACATTTCAGCGTTGTTGTGGGCAGATCTTGCCTCTTGGACCTGTTCGTATTCTTTAAACTGTTACCAGGTCCATCGGTGTAGGGATGGTTGTCCACACAGCCTGCCTGGACCTTGCACAACCCTTCAACACAATACCCCACTCGGCCATTATGCATAGGCTCACCGGCGTCGATATCGACACATATCTCACACGATGGATTGCTACCTGGATCAGGGATAGCACCCACATGCTCAGTATTGCAGGTGCCATGTCTGACTATACACCAGTTACACATGGCATCCCACAAGGCTCAGTCCTGGGACCTCTCTTGTTCAGTATATATTTGTGTGACATACAGGCTAACACAGGAGGAATATGGCTGACCATGTTCGCAGATGACTGCAAACTGGGTGCCATAATCAACTCTCCAGCTGGCACATGCATACTCAAACAGGGTCTCACAGAGATAGGATGACTGGTGCCTGAGCCATGGCCTACAGCTAAATGCCATTAGTTGCATAATCATCCCCTTTGGGAATAACAACATGCCCACACATTACCACATAGGTTGTAATCCATTACATACGGTAGTAGTTGTTAGGGGTTTGGGGACACGACGTGTTCATACTCTCACCTTTGACAATCACGTTGCCAAAGTGGTTAGACAGAACTTCTATATAGCCCACCTTATCCCATATGGTTTCACATGTTGATCAAGTGAGGTCATTGTGCCCCTATACTCATCACGACCATGCTTGGTTACAATGCCACATTTGTGATGTACCTTACCCGACACCTGCAGCAACTGTAATGGCCACAAATGTTCCTCAACAAGCAGATGTAGGGACTCACACGGATGCCCTGCACAGTTCAGATACAGTAACTCCAGCTCTACTCAGTCGCTTACCACCTACTCGGATGTGTTGTGTGCCTGTAGTTTGAGGAAATATCCAACCCAGAATTAATGGACATGCTCCAGCTCAGGATATCCGACTCCCTTGGAGCTACACACTCCAGGGACATATACCTCAGCACAGATGTTAATAGGACATGCTGGAGGGACAGATTTTTATCCCAGAGGCTCCACTCACTCCAGATTGTAATCCCGGTTTCGCATGGGCAGAGCCACCCACTGACCACCTACAGGAGACATCTTGACAAGCGGATGGGTGATCGTATGTTTACCCATGGGATATCTTCTGGGTCCCTGCTAGACAGAGGCACAATACACTAAACGTAACTGGGCTATCTTGTGTGACCTACTATTCACAGGCACAGTGTTCTACTTTGACAGGGTTGCGAAAGCCAAACACACTCTGGCTAGGCTTGTACATGCCCTAGGGCAGATAGCCTAGTATCAACCTATTAACCTATGATAATGTTCAGGATGCACAATGTTTATTGCTGATACTGTTTGCAGGTTTTATCATCTTTGCTTTCCCACTTTCTATGAACAACTTAGGTATCTGCAGAACATATTTGATTATGACAGGGTTCCACTATATTATATATGTGTCTGTTGTCATATAACTGTGTGCACAGGGCAGATTGTTGGATAGTGAGAGGTTCCTGGGTTAACACATGCAACTGCCTGATATGTGTGGCCCACTGCTGTACTCCGACATGGCCTAAGTGTGTGAGCATGCCCAGTTCAGACTGTCAGTGTTCTGTTGCCTGACATTTGTCTCATTTATTCAAGTGTGTGAGCATGCCCAGTGTGACCTTTCAGTATGTTGCTGTCTGAGGTCCACTACATTTGTTGATGTATGTGTACATGTCCAATATTAACATTTCTACTGTGTGTGTTGAAAGTCAGGTTCTATTCTTACTGTGGGACTCACCTTTGTGTCATAACTTGACAGGGATTATGCTGTGCCTGCAGGGTTTCCATGGAATACTTTGCATAGACTTATCAACATTTCTTCATACAGGCTGACCACTGCAATAGTGTCATGGTTTAGTGGTTCAGTACTATGACTATAGTGCACAGTATCCTGGGTTCAAGACCCATCACTGCTTTAGATTTTCATACTGAGCAGACCAGACTGCTTAAGGGCCAGTAGAGCAAATATGAGCATGTTGGCTTTTGTTCAGCTATGCCCTACTTAGGTTCATAGGTTCATACTAGGCTATCTGCCCTAAGGCATTTACAAGCCTAGCCAGAGTGTGTTTGGCTTTTGCCACCCTCTGAACTGATTTTACTGTGCCCTTTTTAAGGTTAGTTTACTGTGCCTCTGTCTAGTAGTGACACCAAAGTAATCCCTGGGGTAAACCTATGATCTCCCATCCACTCGTCAAGATTCCTCTTGATGAGAGCAGTGAGGGGCTCTGCCTAACATGGACTGGGATTCTATTCCAGAGCGAAGGGAGCCTCTGGGTTATGAATCTGTCCCTCCAGCATGTCCTATTTATTTCTGTGCTGAGGTTCAAGTCCCTCGAGCACATAGCTCTAAGGGATTTATATTTTCTGAGGTGGAGCATGCTCATTAATTCCGGGTTGGACATGGCTTTATACGTCAGGCATAGATCACCTCTAAGTAGGCGGTATGCAACTGAGTAGAGCTGGAGTTTCTTTAACTGAGCAGCATGTGGCATCTGTTTGAATCCCATGATCCTCTTTGTGAGGTACTTTTGGGGTCTTTCTAGTTGCTGCAGGTGTCGGGTAATGTACATCCCAAATGGGGCATTGTATTCAATTATGGGCCTGATGCGGGATGAATAAATGGGCACAATGACCTCCCTCGATCTAGATGTGAATCCTTTCATGATAAGGTGGGCTATATAGAAGATCTTTCTGACCACTTTGGCAATGTGGTTGTCAAAGGAGAGATTACTGTCAACTTGGGTCGCCAGGTCCCTAATTACTTCTTCCGTACTTAATGGATTCCCACCTATGTGGTAATTTGTGGGCACTTTGTTTTTGCCAAAGGTTATGACTATACACTTTTTAGCATTTAGCTTTAGGCCATGGCTCTGGCACCAGTTATCCGTCTCTATGAGGCCCTTTTGGAGGATGCTTGTGTCAGCTGGTGAGTCAATTATGGCACCCAATTTGCAGTCATCTGTGAACTTGGTCAGCCACAGTCCTCCCGTGTTAGCCTGAACCTTCGGAAAATATATACTGAGCAAGAGAGGTCCCAGGACTGAGCCTTGTGGGATGCCACTTGTAACTGGTTTAGAGTGTGACATGGCTCCAGCAATTCTGACTATGTGGGTTCTGTCCTTGAGCCAGTTTGCAACCCATCTTATGACATAGGGGTTTATATTTAAGCTGGAGAGCTTATCTATGATGTCCGAGTGGGGTATTATGTCGAAGGCTTTTGTGAGGTCCAGGTAGGCTGTGTGGACTACCTTCCCCTCATCAATGGCCTTGGTGACTGTTTCAAAGAAATTGACCAGGTTTAAGAGGCAGGATCTGCCCTTAACAAAGCCAAATTGGGTAGGATTCAGTGTCTGTAGGTCCCCAATGTCTTTGTTTATGAGTTCCATGATGATCCTCTCCATAGCTTTGCAGACCAGGCTAGTCAGGCTTATGGGGCGATAGTTTCCAGGGTCCGTAGAGGCACCACCTTTGTGGAGTGGGACCACTGTTGCTGTACGCCATTCTTTGGGTACATATCCTGTAGTAAGGCTGAGATTGAACAGCAGCTTTATGTCGGGGTTTAGCTCTTCTTGGAGTTCATGTAGGATGCAGCCCAGGACACCGTCTGGTCCCATTGATGCTGTGTTTTTTGCTTTGGAGAGGGCGGCTCTCACCTGAGCATCTGAGATGTCAGGGAGGCAGCACTCTGCTGGGATAGATATTTGCTCTTTAGTGGGGGAGGGGGGGAGTTTGCACTGAACCTGTCTGCCAGGATGTTGGCAATGTCTGAGGGTTCAGTGTATTTTTTGTCATTTTGGACCAACTCTGAGCATATCTGGGAGTTGCCACCCAGATTCCTAACATAACTAAAGAAGGCCTTGTGATTATCTTTAGTGTCCTGTGCAATTTTTCTCTCGAAGCTGGCCTTGGATGATTTTATGAGGGATCATAGATTTTTGCTAGTACTGATCAGAGATGCCTTCCCTTTTAGGGATTTTGCTCTATCATGTAGTAGCTTCCTCCTTCTGTTGTACAGTTTATTTATGGCTGGGGTCCACCAGGCAGGATGCCTGCCTTTGGAAGATTGGGTCTTGGTTTTGTTTGGGATAGCATGATCCATGCATTCCTGAATGTGTCCATAGAATGAGTTTATAAAGGATTCTGCAGTTTGAGCCGTTGTTTCCACTGGCCCCGGGGGCCTTCAAGGATTCCACCTCGGTTTTGAGAAGTGTGAAGTTAGCTTTTGAGAAGTTTTTTACTGTGGTTTTCTGGGCTGTGGGTGGGATCGGGATGTGGATAGCCAGTGAGATTAATTTATGGTCCGATCTTACCAATGAGGGGAATACCTCTGGTATGGAGCATTGAGTCCCCATGTTGGTGATCACCAGGTCCAGTATGTTATCCCCTCTTGTGGGGGTGGTGACTAGTTGTTCCATAGCATTTGAGTTTATAAATTCTAGGAACCTTTGAGTTAGGGTGTTGGGGCTTGAGTAATGCTCCCAGTCAATGTTTGGGTAGTTGAAGTCACCCAATATAATGGTGTTTGGAGAGACCTTCATATACTTAGACCCAGCTTGTCCAACATTGCTCAATATTAACCAACATTGCTGGACGTTGGCCAATATTACTCAACATTGACCACAGTTGTGCTAGTTGGTGTGTGCGATTTTCTTTACATATACTACATGGTGGTAAATGCTGTTTAGCACTGCTTTATATTGCTTAACACATGGCAATCATGCCTCAGGTGGTGCTGCAGGGCTGGCTATGTCGGATGCACATACTACACTCCCTATACATATTTGAAAGCAGGTAGTGTCAACTTAGGCATCCCTTTTACTATATGTGTGAGTCAGAGAGAGGTATCATTTCCAGAGTTCCTACTGAGCCAGTGTATGTGCTATGCGTTGCCTCTTTGCCAAGGCCAAAGCATACTGGGCATGCCTCCTTCTGCCTACTGGGGCAGGCTCAGGTTGTTCCTCCTCCGAGTCAAGCTCTGCCTGTGATGGCCTTGGCAATGGTGGGGGGCTGTTTGGCCCAGGCCTATGCTGGTCCTGCTGCAGCTGTTTTCGCAGGATCATATTATGTAGCATAGCACATACCATGACAATTTGGGTACATGTAGTTGGTGAGTACTGCAAGGCTCCACCAGATGTATCCAGGCACCAGAACCATGACTTGAGCAGCCCAAACATATGCTCGATTACATTTCGTATTTGTGCGTGTGCCTCATTATGGCGTTCCTGTTCAGGTGTGTGTGCGTTTCTGATGGGTGTCATCAGCCACGGCTCCAGTGCATAGCCAGCATCCCCCAGTAGGTGACCATGTGGGATGTCCCTGCTGACAAATGTCTGGTACAGCTGCGTCAGATGCCAGATATGGGAATCATGGTAGCTTCCAGGGCAGCCAGCACACACATTCAGTATTATGCCCTGGGCATCACACACAACCTGGCAGTTGATGGAGGGGAATGCCTTGCAGTTGAAGTAGACCCTACCCCGCTCACAGGCTGGTGCTTTGATGCATATGTGCATGCAGTCTATTGCACCCACTACCTCAGGGTATTCCGCTATTTGCTGGAAGAGACGCATATTGCTGGCCAATACCTCACGGGAATTGGGGAAATATACATGATCACCGACATGTGCTGACATGGCATCCAGGAACTGCTGCAGTACCCTGGATGCTGATGCCTGTGATATCCCCATCATATCACCGGTTGGTCTCTGGAAGGTACCTTTTGCTAATATTCTTAGGCCAGCACATACCTTGGTTTCCACTGGGATGGGTTCCCCTCTGTTGGTTCTGTGTGTGAGGCGTGGCCTGCACAGCTCAACAATTTGCTGCAAGAGGTCTCTGTCCACTCTATAGTGCTCCACTATCTCCAGCTCATGTAGCCCGTGCTAGGTTACCCTGGGCCTGTACACTCTTCTCTGTCTCTTCACTGTGGGTTGTCCAGCAGCATTTGCATTATCACCACCCTCAGCATGTTGCATATGTCGCCTTATAACAGCAATGGCAGCCCCTAACATTTTTTTGTCTCAGTAAAGCTTTTTCAGTTTTCACTTCTATTAGCTTACTGCAGTGTTGCAGTGTCTCTTGAGAGAAACATAATGGACTGTTGTTTGCAGAGTTTTAAGTGCTGGGCTGGGCTGGGCTAGTGTACTGCCTGTGTAATTGCCTGATTCTGATTGTTTTCACCTGCTAGCTCTGCTAGTACTCCCTGGTAACTTCCTACTATTTGGTGTGCTTCCTTTTTCCTTTCTGTTTCCTCAGGGGGGAGCACCGTGCACACAAGCTCAAACACACGCACAGCAGCTAACACGTGTGCACACATGCTTACACGGACTAAAACTTGCTTATTCTTGTTAAAACGAGTGCACACCAGTGCAAACGCACTTACAACTGTTTACACAGCCTTACATATGCTTACTCCAGCTTACACGCGCGCACACACGCTTACATGCATGCACACTGTCTTACTCGGGTTTACTGGTGCACACATGCATGCATGCTCAGCAAGAAACTTTGGTGTTATCCATGGCATACACCTTCACTTTCTTTACTTTACCTAGCCTACCTGTTGACACACCTCTTTCAATGATATGTAACTGTCAGCTGACACATGCCACTCTGCTCCAATGAGCTTCCCTTCTTTCATACATACCCTCCTCATGATGTCACCTATCTTCTACTCTGTTACTCCCCTTATCCTACTCCTACACTCCACTGACTGTGCTCATTTGCTATGTAAACTTGCGATTCACTATCCTAACCCTCATTTGCATAGGATTGCCTACTAATGTTTGGTTACATCTCTTAGACTGAGCTTCCCCCCTTAGCAACCTCTACTCGGTGACCATGTTGTCTTCAGCCTGCCATTCACTTGCATTGTAAATTCATATCAGCAATAAAATCCACATTTGTGGATCTTAATTATTGATTTTCTGGTTTTTAGGGCACAGTGCATTTGCGCGGCGCTGCGCTACGCTTAAACCCCAGAGATCGGGATGAAAAAAAAAGTTATTTTATTTTTATTTTGCATCACTTCACATTGCCAATGGCTGTATTTTTGGCCATTGGCATGCTTCCTCCTGTAAATGCATCCTTTTTTTGGAGCTGACACGGCTCCGTTTTGCTATTTGCAGAACCGTACTCAGTTGTCAACTGAGTACATTTCTGCAAATAACACTACTCCTACTCGGACAGGTTCGGGTTTCCTGGATCGCATATTTACCTCATTTGCATAGCTTTTCCCTGCAATTGAGGTAATTTGCATATCCAAGCCCTGTCCATGTAGGACTAGTTTTGAGAGCTCTGCTGCACGCCCCTACCGGCTGTTTCTGGATCGCTCGGTGGACATGTTGGCTGCATGGAGTCTTACTCTACTCTTAGACTCCGTGAAAGCCTTCGTGAATCCGGCCCATTATCTTTTTTACATTCTTTGCATGTCAGAGTGTGCTTATATAGAACATTATTTGTATTCTTAGTTTTAATAACATAAATGTGTTCAATAATTATTTGAAGATGCATTCTCATAGACATGCCCAAGTAAAAATGTCATGGACAGAAGAGATTGTGACATACCTTTAACTGACTGGTGTAGTCATGTTTTGAAGTTATATCACTAGCCATAGCTATTTCCACAAATGGGGCCTCCAGAATAAATCCATGGAATTTACAATTTCCTTCTTCCTCCTTCGGGTTACATGGACATGGGTAATGAGTGCACAAGTAAGCCAGCACTAATATTTTATATGATCCTGTAAGCAACAGGAAGCTAATGAAGGCTGATACAAATGTAATATGCTGTTAAATGTACCAGAAAGTAGCCCAGTTGAGAAGTCCTGCAACATCTGTAAGTGATCAAGCTCCGTGTTAGACAGCCCTGGTAAATGATATTGCAGTAGTCCACTCTGGAAGAATCCAAAGCATGAACAGCAACTAAAAGATCAGCTTGAGATATCAAGTGCTTAAATCTGGATATATTTTAAAGACTTCTGCATAGTCAACAGTTATGAAGTATGAAAAAAAACAGGTCTAGAATAACAACAAGGTTCTGTACTTCACTAACAGATTTAAGCTTGTTACTATGGTACATGCTACGACTGGGCAAGGGTAGGGTAACCAAGTCTGTCAAGGTTGCATGAATTGCCAAGAGTACAGTCTTTATTTGTGGATAGCCATGGGTGTATGACATCTAGATCATCATTCAGGGAATATGTACATAACATATCATGTGGAAAGGAGAAATAAATCTGAGTGTCATCAACATAGCTATGGTATGCTAGGACTCCTTCCCTTAAAACTTCTCTTATACTAAGCATACACACTGTAAAACATAAATGGCTTAGGGAAGAACCCTGTGGAACTCCATGATATAAATGGCACAAAAAAGAAATATGTCTTGAGCAAAACTTGTTCATATGGCCAAAGATGTGTGAAGTAAACCGATCTAGAACCACACTGGAAATACCACAGTAAGTTCATAAACATTCTTTTAAAATGTTGTGATCCAAGGTATCAGATTCGGCAGACAGATCCAGGAGTACCATATATAACACCTCTGGTCTGGTCTGTTGCCATAAGGAGATCATTAACTAATCTTATGAGATAAGTCTCCATACCTATGACAACTACAAAAGCCTGATTAAAAGAAGTCCATCCTTCTACAAACTATAATATAGGTCTCTAGTTGCTTATAGACAACATTCTCTATAACTTTTCCACAAAAAGGAAGTTTAGAGATTGAATGGAAGTCATCTAAATTATTTGGGGATCCATTTTTTTCACCTGTATTTTGATAATACATGTTAAAAATAATCTCACACTATTCTGGGCAGAAAAAATATTCCCTTTTTTCTTACACTCCACCAAATCTGCAATAGGGAAATAAATCCTCCTCTATCAACACATTTGCAGCTTCCCTCTTCTATCAGTAGTCTCTACTAAAAATTCCACCATTATTCAAACACAAGAAAGCAAAAAATATGTATATATATATATATATATATATATATATATATATATATATATGTTATTACACACTCCTCAAGAAATGCACACCATAACACCTTAAAAGATAAACTGACTCCTAGTTAAACAAAGACCAGAGCTGTCCCTAGAACTACAACTGCTCAAACTCCTGCATGAACATGCTTTCCATCCTTTAACCCACTGTCGCCTCACAGCAAGAGGTTCTCTGGTTTGATCCTCGACTGGGGTGCCTTCTGTGCGGAGTCTGTATGTCCTCCCTGTGGTCGTGTGGGTTTCCTTCTGGTGCTCCGGTTTCCTCCTACATCCCAAAGACATGCTATAGGTGGATTGGACACTCCAAATTGGCCCTAGGTGTGAGTGTGTGTGTGTGTGTGTGTGTGTGTGTGTGTGTGTGTGTGTGTGTGTGTGTGTGTGTGTGTGTGTGTGTGTGTGTGTGTGTGTGTGTACCTTCAGTGGAAGGTTGGGTGCCGGGCTGGCAACTTGACACCGTAGAACTCCACTGCCAATCATGAGTGGACAGGTGATCCGCTGTGGCAACCCCTAACCGGGAAAAGCCAAAAGAAGAAGAAGAAGATTAATAAAACATACCCCCACATGCAACCTACAAAACTTGAACCACTCAGGCCCTAAAATACAAATCCCACTCCAAGCTACATATCTCTGACTGTGCATTCTCAGTTCATGGACCCAAATTATGGGAGTCTGCCCCACCTGAAATTAAAGACTCTTCTGATTCCAGGTTCCATTCTCTTCTAAAATCACATCTAGTCAATCTTCTCCACTCTAATTCCGATACTAAGAAAATGTTCTCCTTTTTACATCTCTGATTTAGTTTACTTCATTTTTTCAAATGTTCTGAAATCTTTGTACATGGTGAAAATTAATAGATTAAAAGATTTAAGATAGTAAATGCTGATGAATCTTCAGGAAGGCAAAAGCAATTATGCACTGACATTTTTGCAATAAGTGTCCTCAACAGGCACATATTCGTTTAGACTGAAACAGAGGTGGTCTTTCTTTGCAAGAGGCATAGTACGTCTTCCTGGTTTACTATGACATCCTTGAAACTGCATTGGTTGACCGGCATATGGTCAAAAGGCATTTTTCCAAGTTGGCAGAATGTTGACCCAAAATTGATCAACATACTACAGTGAACGGGTAGTGTAGATTGATCACTTTGGTTCAGCATTGTGCAGGGAGTTCGCACTTCAGTGAGGAACAGGGAATTAGCCCATTTCCTCTCTGTAGTGCAATCTTGGAGTTGGTATATTTCATGTGCAGGGAGTGTGGGCTGCAGAGAAGATGTAGCCCCCCTGCAACATAGTAGAAGTAATGTATTGTTAACTGCAGAGTTCAATGGTATGTTAATGTGCATAGCAGGAGGTGAGTGAAGTCACCTTCTGTTATGTCGAATACATCGAACCACGGTGGTTGATGTATTCAATTTCACTTTTCATATTCAGCGTTTCGGGTTGAACTTTTTTATTGGTTGAATGAAGCTAATTCAAAATTTCAATAGTAAACCTGTCTTCCATACCCTAGATAGCTGCACCAAGGTATATTTTCTCCCTGCTTTTTGCTATTTTAACAATTATTCCTCAGCTATCCAAATACTTTCTGCTAAATATTCCAGGGAATAATGGAACTCAGTCTCACTGCAAAATAATGAAACAAATGCTGGCTTAGCTAATACTGTACCGCATGCTTTTATTTGTATTGAGGCTTTGCATATTGACATTACCAGATCATGCTATCTGCTCCTAGTATGTGACATTCTTGCAGGGTTCTATATGATCCTGATTATGTAGCTATGTTGAGTTTTAACTGTAGAGGGAGTCAATTGTTTAGTTTGATTTAACTGTGTCTCGCCTTAATGGAATCATTAACCATAAAGCATATTTACCGTGTCTGTAGAAGTGGGTCACACTCTCTCTCTCTCTCTCTCTCTGCTATCAATCAACTGAAAATGGGATTTTTTTGTTTGCATGGCCATGCACAGAAACAATACCTGCTTTTGCATTTACACGATGCTCGATGCTCAGATTTTTTTTAATTTTATTAATTTGCAAATACTTTTCTCCTGAGCTTTCTTCTGTATCACTGTCCTATTGATTTCGATATTCAAATTGTACGTATAAAAAATTGTGAATTGATATAAGACAAAGTTGAAAAATAACAAATCGATATAGCACATAGCTGATTCTTAAAATTCTGAGACTAACAGTAGATAAGTAATTAAATAATGACTTATTGCCATTTTTTCCAGCTACCTTAAGGCTCCAGCTGATATAATAGTTTACAGTCTCGAACTTATGCTTCTTCTTTCTGGTTATTTTCTTACTTACAGTGAGCATTGCCACTGCTGTATCAAGAACTGCTACCTATTCATAGATCTCTCACCTTCTACCTTTAAATCTGAAAGATTCATATTTCAGTGTATTTTAAGTACCTAATTTGATGTTCTCACATTTATATTTCCTGATACAACTCCTCTTATATGCTGGCCAAGAAACTGTCAGTAACAGAAATTACCCCATTTCTGAAGAGGGCAAAAAAGAGGGCTGAAGTGCAAAATATCTGAGTGCCATTAATATGTCCTCCAATACAGAGCTCAGTTATGATTTATTCCAGCATAACAAGTGCCGTGTTAATCTTCATTTATGCCTTTACCTTTACCTATATCTCAAACTGTAGGTAGTGGCTAGGAAAGGGTATAGGATAGAAAGCAGATTCCTAATAAGGTTACTGTAGACCAGAGATACTACCATCTGGAACTGTTACTTCTCTGATTAATTTTCATGAATTGATCTCCTAAAGTTCCCCTTCACCATCCCACTGTAATCCTTATAACAAAGAGTATAAAGCTTAATCAGGACAACTTATAAGTCATCATCATCATCATCATAATAAGTAGTCTCTTGTCTGTTTCTGGACCTCTCCAAAACCTTCAACACTGTCTCTCACAGACTCCTTCTATCCAAACTAACTGCCTTAAGTGTTTCTAACTCAGCACTTTTGTGGTTCTCCAGCTACCTCTTTAATAGATTCCAGGCAGTTAAATTGCAATCTAATTTATCACCTTTCTTACATGTACAGACAGGGGTATCACAAGGCTCCATCCTTGAACCTCTATTACTTAATATCTTTATTAATGGCCTTCACACTTCCTCTCCACTCTCTTCAGTAATATAGTATGCTGATGATTCTACAATCATCTCCTTCACTGAGAATATCTCCCAGCTTCACACCTGCATCCAAGAGTCTCTGCAATCAGTCAAAAAACAATTAAATTCCAATCAACTTCTGCTCAACCCTAAGACAACTAAACTTCTCCTATTCCTCCCCAAATTTATTCATAATATCAAACCTACCTTTACTGTCTCCTCTCTAAATAACACTATCATCTCTGCTGAAACTCACACAAAACGGCTCCGAGTTATTATTGATAACCAGCTAAAGTTTGATCTACACACTCAACAGTACATTAAAAAGACACATCAAAAGTTAGGCCTTCTTTATAGACACACAAAAGTCTTCACAAATGCTTTGAGGCTCTCCTTTGTACAATCTTTCTTACTCCCCACACTACTCTGTATAGCCCATATTCTTACATACCTCCAATCCAACCTACTGTCAAAATTGGAACTCACCTACAATGAAATTGCTAGATTTGCCTCTAACCTCCCCTACAGCTCTCACCACTGCCAGTCCTTAAAAAACCTGCAGTGGCTTGAATTTCATCATTGGATCTAACTTCTCCAGATTCTCATGGCTCATTATGTCTTCCATGATCCCTTCTCCTGCCCCTCCCTCTATTACCTCATCCATCCCAACACTCCCAAGTGAGCCGTCTGTCGCACTCAACAGCATCCTCAGGAAGTATATGCGCCCAATAAAAATATCAGCAAACTCCTCTACAGTTACTCTGTGGCAAATGCCTGGAATAAACTACCACTTTGTGTTAGTGCCATCCCAAACCCTAATTCTTTTAAAACAGCTCTCAAAGATGCCCTTCATAATTCATGTTCATGCTCATGCAATCACCCAACTTAACACTATATTCCTCTTTACTCCTCCAATACTCCTATAATACTCTTGCAGTAATCTGTCTCTTTCCTTTCTCTTTCTAATCTATTAATAGTCACTTTTTTCTAAGCCTATGGTTCTGTAGACTTAGGAAAGTGACCTGTTCCTTGGGACTTCCTCCTGTATAAAATGTACTTTTTTTGATATTATTGGTCTTCTACTCTATTATGTACATATGTGAACTTTCTGTTTAGTTTTCTCCTTCCCAGTACAATGTATAACTTTTGGATGTTAATAGGTATTAAGTCATTGGTCATGTTCTAGCTTGTTTTTTATTCTTTCTGCTAATGCTTATGGTTTTAGCTTAATCTGCCATTTGATTTCTTTTGCTATAGATAATACTTGTAGCTTTTCTCTGTGGGCCTTCACTGAAAAAGAGATGCTGCCCAGTTGAACTAACCTGGTTAACAAATGTCAAATAAATAAAATCATCATCATCGTCAACCTTTTTTCACATTTGTAACATGGGGTTGGGGTATCATGCCAGCTCTCACCATCTCTTGATTCAATGCTACTATCATACTTTCTTTTTTTTTTTTTTTTGAAAATGTTTTCATTAAATTTTTATAAAACCTAATCTGTACAAAATTTGTAATTAGAAATGCACATACATATTCAAAAGTAAGAAAAAAACTATTCATAACTACAGAAACAAAAAAAATAACTATTTACAAGCGTGTCCATCAGCCTTCTAGTCATTGTTACACATCTGTTCAATTCCAGAATGTCTTTTTTTATTTTTGCTTGTCAAGCAGTTCTTTAAATTTTGTCCGTGCATTGAGGCAATAGGTAATTCTGTTCATTCTCAATCTGATTGTAATAATTTCTAGATGAGTTACTTTGGTTGCTAAACATATGAATTCTTTAAATGAGAGAGTACATTCATTTTTTCAGTTTTGTGTGATCACTTTTGTGGAGATGGTCATTACAGTCTAAAATATGTTCAAATCATAGTACAATCTAAGAACATGTGTTGCCAATCTGCTTTAAGTTCTTTCTTGCATCTCCAACAAAGTTGCTTTTTCTTGTACATTAATTCAGTTTTATGAAGGGTGAAGAAGGACCTATGTAAAAACTTCCATGTAAACAAATGCCATCTAAGAGATGAAGTAGTATGTTTAGATGATAATAGACACGTTTTTGTCTTCTTCACTTGGTTTTCTATTATTGATTTGGGTAAAACAGTTCCAATATGTGTCATTACATGTTTTAGTTTCCCTCTTTACCACTTTATACAACTTCAACACGAGACCATGCCCCAAAGAATTTTGTTGCAATAAAAATATGACATATTTAATCAGTTTTGAGACATGTAACATTGGTCGCATTGACTTAATTCCCCTTCTATATATAGTCTACAAGATTGTATATCTAACCACATACCTTTATCTGGATTATATTTATTCCTAATGTAATCTACTGAGTGTACTTTTTCATCTTTCATTAACTGAAACCAGTATAACAAGTTATTTTCTTTAAAGGCAGCCATTGTTTCTACATTTGAAGTACTGATTTTACTTTGAGTATATACTATAGGAAACATAAGGAAAAATTCATGCTTTTTTATAAGCCAGATTTCTGTATATAAAATTTCTAAAAATATTTAATATAGTCAAAATGAAGTAATAGTCACTTGTTTGCTGACTTCCCCTATAATGTAATCCTTTAGTAACCAAAATAAACTGTTATTTAATATAAGATAATTATTAGTATATCTATTACAGTTAGAATGCATAAAAAGGTTTCCTAAAATGTCTTTCCATCTAGCTGTATAAGTGTTATTGATCCAAAGATATATTGTTTTCATAACTGATGATAAAGAATATCATTCTGTGCCTGGTAGTCCTAGTCTTCCTACTTCCCATTCTCTTATATGATGATTTAATTCAATTCTTGGTTTGTCGGGGAACCAAAGAAATTTCAAAATTAAAATGGTAAAATCTTTAATACAGGTTTTCATAGTAGGTAATGTTAATGATTGAATAATATACAGGGGTTTTATTAAATAATCATTTTGATGATAGAAAGTCTTTCTTCCATGTTAAGGTAATTTTGTTCCATTTGTCCATTATATTTTTTATCTTAAGTATACAGTCAGTATAATTATAATTTACTATATCTTTAATATTATTCATTATGGATATTCCCCAGTAATTCGTTTTCTTTTCAGTTACAGTATATTTAAAGAACTTATTTGGGATTTTATTCTTATTTATATTTATTGGTAAATGTTTTGTTATCATTAAATGTTAAACCAGATTTTCTTTGAAACAGTTCCATTGTTAAAAATGTTGCAGATATAGATTTATTATCTGTCAATCTCAATAAGATTTCATCTGCAAACAACTGAATTTTAGAACTTGAATTCTCTGTTATTTTAATACCTTTTATATTTGTATTTGATCTAATAAAGTTAGCAAAAGGTTCCATAACTAGGGTATAAAACAGAGGTGAAAGAGAACATCCTTGTTTAGTTCTGATTTATACTTGCATAGAATCAGATGCAAAAGTACCCATTATGACATATGCAACATAATCTCTACAGAGAAAATTAATAAGATATGGGAAATTAAAAGAAAACTTGTATTCTTCTAGAACTAGCAAAAGATATTTCCAGTTGACCAAGTCAAAAACATTGTTTATAGCAAGACTCATTAAAGTTAAGTTCTCATTTTTATTATTCGCATAGCTGATTATTGCAATTATCCTTTTAATATTATCATAGCTTTTTCTATTTAAAATATACCCAGTTTGATCCTCATCAGTCATAGGAGGTAGAATGTGTTTTAGTCTGTCAGCATGAATTGCCACGATTAGCTTATAATCTACATTTAGAAGTGAAATGGGTCTGTATGAAGAGCATTGAGTAGGATCCTTGTTTTTTTTTTAATTGAAGAGATAAGGGTATATTTCCAAGAAGGAAGAACTTTAGTTAAGTCCTTACCTTATGTAATATGTGTAGGGCTTCTTTAGGTAACAGTTTGTAAAGTTCAGATATATTTCTATCATTACCTGGAGCATTATTAGACTTGAATTTAAAAATTTGGGTTTAAAGTTCAGACACAGAAATCGGCTTATCAATTAATTTCATTCAGTCATTTGATAGTCTATTTTTTATATTTTTTCTAGTAAATATTTTGATTGTTTCCACTGGACTTATTAGTGTATTATTTTGATTAACTTCTTTGTAATAATTTCTGAATTCCTTTAGAATATTTTATATTTTGTTACTTTTCTTTTCTTTCTATGTGAAAAGATTTCTTTTGTGTGACTGGATTTACTGAGAAATTTTGTTTTGGTGGCTTTGTTGTGCATAGACTTTGGTTTGCTAGAAATGTTAATTATCTTAAACTTCTCAAGACTGATTTTGGTTTTATGATTTAAAATGTATTTGTCATTTAGCTTATTGATCTATGTTATTATTTTTATTCTTCTGGTTTTCTAACTTCAACTTATCATGTTTTTCCTGTATTTCATGTAGTTCTTTGTCCCACTGTTTTTTTTATTTGATAGCCAATTAGTGATTCTACCAAACAGATATGCTTTTAGAGCATCCCATATATATATTTCTGAATTAGGGTCTATATCATGATGTCACACGATAAAAAGAGTACACGCTCGTTTATCAAACACTAAAAACCAAAAGCAGTAAGTGTCGAAAACATGGAACAGCAAAAAAAAAAGAATAATAATAAAATAAACAAATCCAAACACAAAATAAAGTGAGGAGCTTTCCCCCCCACCCCCACTTAAATATACCAACTCCGAGATTGCACCACAGTGGAGGAAATGGCAAAGTCCCAAAAATGGCCTAGCAATTTTTTTCCCTGGGAAAAAAATTGCCTTTTCATGTGTTCGGCATTCAGTGCTTTAGAATATTAGTGTTCGATAAAAGAGTATTCGCTCTTTTTATTGCAACGTTATAATACAGACCTCTGAATTATCCACTGCAATGTTAAATTCTATAAAGGAAAGAATTTATTTAAGAAAATGGTCTTTAAATTCTTGTAAACCTGTTATATATGTTGGCATTCTTCTTATTTTAACATTACTATTAAATTTCAAAGGCAATTCAAAAGTGATTCCATTATGATCTGAAAATGGACAAGTTACAGTGTTAACTTTACTCAGCTACCCTACTTTCTTTGACAATCACGTTTGACTTTCACAGGTCTTCTCTCTCACAATCCATCCTTCTCTTTGCTGGACATCATCACTTTTTCTTGCCATCTTCTTGTCTGTCCCAAATCTTCTTCAACAAATTGTTTTCTGCTTTCCTGCACATCTACCCCGACCACCAGAATCTGTTCTCTTTGACCTTCTTTGCAAATGGAGCTACCGGGGCTTCTGCTTTGATGTCCTCATTTCTTCATTTGTCCCACAGTGTGTATCCTACCACCCATCTCAAGCCTCCATCACCTCTACATTTCTCAACTACTCTGCCTTCACTGCACAAATTTCTGTACCATACAGTAGTACTGGTCATACCACTGTTATGAACATGTTACTTTTCAGCTTCTTTGGCATTCTTCTGACACACATTTCCCCTAAACTTTTGTGCAGACCTTCTGATTCTAGTTTTGGCCTCCTCATTTATACTTACCTTCTCCTCACCCACCCTTCACAGATACTTGAAGCTGCTAACCTGTTTCACTATTTCCTTTCTGTCCCATTTTTCATCTTCTTCTGTTTTCCCCTCATTTGTTGCCATTACAACTGGCTTATCTATACTCAGTTTCATCCTATATGCCTTCAGTTTTTCATTCTACCTTTTGTAAATAGACTGGCTTCAAAACACAGCACTATTCTGCTGAATTCATCACATCTATCCTTATTTTGCCAGCTGGTAGGCATTTCATCAGTTCAGCATTTTACTGCATGATAGTAAAAGCTGTGCAGGCATTTTCCATACCTATAATTCCACCTTAATATCTCCACTTGCAGGTGATATAGGCATTGGATCACCACAAGATGTTCAATGACCCATCCAGATGTGCGAGCAGTCACACAAATATATACCCAAGACAGACATGCTTCATCAAGGTAAAAAGCCTGGCCTGCTTTACTGGGATGATTGTCCTAGTAATGTAAAGTAATATTATATTCATTTACTGTGATTGCTCAGGACTTCTATAAATGTCTTGTACAAAAAGTTGGCACTCACATAAGACTGGCAGAGGAAATAATATGGAAGCCACTCTCACCCTAGCCAGAGCCATGCATTTTCTAACATAGGTTATATGCACTCTTATTAATCCAATAATTATATCTCTCAACTGTCTAGATTTTTGAAGACTGTCCTGATTTTTACCTCATATTTCTGGTTTGTTCCTTGTAAGAACTATGTCCTTTTCTAGCAAATTACTGAGGATTGAAGTTAGTAAATAATGACATACATTTAAAAGAGAAGATTTAAATTTCAGATGATGTCCTTCAGAAACTTTATGCTAATGTAAAACCTATTAGTCTAGCAACTTTCTAAGTTTATAAGAACAATATTTAAAATCTGTCTCTATTTTTAGGCATTATTTAAAGGTTTTCTTCAGATTTCTTGCACCAAAACTTTGAGACATATGACTGTAATATAAATCTAAATGCAAGAGGAAGGGAGGGGGTAGAACTAATAATTAAATCAAGTAAAAACATTAAACAAATAACTAATTTATACTTACATTTTTAGTTGTGGTAATACAGTCTCAGATAATGATGCTAAGAAATGGAGATTGCAAATATTTTTTGAAGTAATTATGTCACATAGTTTAGAATCATTGACATATGTTAATATTTATATCATATTTCCCACTTTTATACTAGGAAGTTTTCACTGTGGAATACCAATGGTAGCCCAGACTGGGGAAGAAAGGAACTCTTATATTCCTGACTTGTTGTGTAGTCATTGAATTAATGCTTGATTGGCATGGCCCTTTTACTTTGCTCATCATTTTATTATGTGGAATTATGCTGAGTGTCTTAGTAAGGTCAAGATCTGCAGAATTCACTGTCAGACATTCACTTCTTGCTGTTACGTCTTTATGGGTTAGTAGGATATTGAAACACTGACCACAGAGGTTTAACTACAGAGGTAGTGATGTTATCCTTCCACTGTGCATGAGTGTGTGTGTGTGTGTGTGTGTGTGTGTGTGTGTGTGTGTGTGTGTGTGTGTGTGTGTGTGTGCTTGTGTGTGTGTTTGTGTGTGTGTGTGTGTGTGTGTGTGTGTGTGTGTGTGTGTATTTATATTTACTGAAGTTAGCTGAAACTTGAGTAGATTGACATGAAAAACATTTACTGCAAAAGAATGTGTAAAAAAACCCTCCTACACACATGCTTTTACGCATAAACTCAGAACTTGAAAAACAAAACTTCTGTTTTCTGCAGGGCCAAACCCACTGTAACTTCCATGTAGGGGGCTGCACCCCTTTCAAACCACTTAATAATTATATATGCCAAGTCTAAAATCATACATTTCCAGGGTGTCATGGGGCATATTCTTCAACCTCGTGGATTGCTGATCTTGCATACTTAGTGCAGAGAGAAGCTCCAGTGTGTAAACACAGCAGTCACAGTTCAAAGTATCCACAGATAAAACAGGTAGCAAAGAGCAGGCAGCAGGTAAAACAAATCCAAGTTTAATGCATATACAAATGATGTGAAGCAAGATAGATAGCCAAAGAATGTTCACCTATGGGGTTAGATTTAAATGAATTTGTACCTTTGAAACCCGTTTTAAAAGCTAGAAGGGAAACGAAAAAGTCATGTCCATTTCCTTTTTGATGGGTTCACTTTTTAATGAGTTCAGCTTTAACTATTTAATTGTTTTATTAGTTTTAGCTTTTCATTGGTGTGTATTATGACAATGTTATATAAATGTTTAGTAAAGATGTTTCATTGGGGTCTGAAGAAGTTATGATTCCATAGCAAAAGCATTTATCAGTTTGTATATGCATTAAACTTGGATTTATTTTACCTGCTGCCTGTTTTTTGCTGTCTACTTTACCTTTGGACATTTTAAATTGTGACTGCTGTGTTTACATACTTGGATTTATTTTACCTGCTGCCTGCTGTTTGCTGTCTGTTTTACCTGTGCATATTTCAAACTGTGACTGCTATGTTTCCACACTGGTGCTTCTCTCTGCACTTAGTTTTGATTTTTGGCTACTAGTGTGGTTTGTCTGTTAGTGGAAATTTTGTGCTTCACATTTGATCTTGCACAATTGTCGACTTGTGATTTGTATACCAAAATGTTTCAACAAACAGATGTTAACCTAATCCACATGACTAAAATGAATGGACACACACACACACACACACACACACACACACACACACACACACACACACACACACACACACACATATGACATATATATATATATATATATATATATATATATATATATATATGTGTGTGTGTGTGTGTGTGTGTGTGTGTGTGTGTGTGTGTGTATGTCTGATTGTGTCTTGGCACAAATTAAGAGACCTCAGAGTTAAAAGACCTGCTTTTTGTTTTACTCAGTATATTTACAGAATTAGTTGTTTTACTTAGTATATTTATAGAATTAGTTATAGGTTGGTTCATAGATTATAGGTTCATAGATATCTTACAGAAGTGTGAATACATGATAAAATGAATGCATTTGTAGAAATGGACCAAGTGGCAGCAAGTCAAGTTAGTTTCAGTATTCTATAATACAGTTATTTTATGACTTCATTACCTTTTATATGTCCTTATTCATGAAACAAAAGTTAAACATGGATAGTTGGCATTCTATTCAGCTTCACATAATGCTAAGAACATGGTTTTGTATCTAAGAATGCATATTGTAGGAGGCTTAGTAAACTCAGGTGTCAGAATGGACTATGGCAAACTCCATGGAACCATATTATAGGTTCATAGGTGTGTGCAAGGCTAATGACCCTGGAGCCTTTACATGCCTAGCTCATAGAAGTGTCCTGGCATCATGTCACCCTACGTTAGTTCATTATTCATAGTTTATTATTAATACTTAATAACTACCAAATTACTTTTTAGTTTAATGTGTACCACAGAGATTTAATGCCTTGGATAATTCTATAGCTCTTCTACTCTCATCAACATATATTTAACTATATGCCTCTGGTATAATTAACTGTTAAAAGTACAATTGATATCAGTTATAATACTTGGAACATACGCCTGTAGATATCATATTTTAAAGAGATGGGCAAAAAAGTGAAAAGAGTTTATTTTTTATCACAACAATGTCTAGAGTGCACAGTAGTTTTTAAATATTGATAACTATCAGCATTTTGACTTTTTCACAGACTTGAGCTACTGTGCAAAATTGCTGCTGTTTTTCATTCTTGTTAAACATTGCTTAAGTTCTAACACATATTTTGCAGTGTGCACTGCATTGTTTCACCCCTACTTTCGCAGTGTGAGTGTGTAACCAAAGTTTTGTCAAATTATAGTTTTTGGTGTGCTCATCCTAGTGTATCTTCTTTTAGTGAAACATATTATTTAGGGACCAGCGCCTTCAAATTTCTATGGTGTTCAGTTCAGTGATACTGTTTATTGAGTACTCTGCTGTTTCGTGCTATAGCTGTTGTGTCCATTGGCACTGACTGATCTGTGATTTGTGCATGTATCCTGGATTGTGAAAACACATGTGAATCTGCAAATCAGACACATAAAAGTAATGGTTCTGTATTAATTTTATCTGTTTATTTATTGACATTTGATTACTGGGAAAGTCTGACTGGGTAGGAGCCCATTTTCAGCAGAGACTCAGGGAGAAAAGAGAAATTAAGAACAATATTTTTATAATCTTCAGAAAATAATACAAAAACATCTACAGTTTAAAATATACCAAATTAGATATAATATGAAGACATCAGTTAAGAATAGATACAAGTTATATGACTATGATTTAATATTTAGAGAAATGTTGATCAGTTTACAGAGAAATTAAAGGTAAGTTAGTATAATACAAACTGATATTGCAATACAAAGTGAGAGGAAAACAGTCTTATGGTATATTTAGAGAGAAAATCAGGGGAGATAAATTGAGTGAAGTAAGGAAGTGAGTGAAGAAGGGAGAGTAAGGAGGGGTGAGGTATGAATAGGTAATTGTTCTTATTTAGGAGTATGTTAACAACTGGTTAACATTCTGTGATTAATGATGCCAAGTAGTGGTGTTTAGCACCGACCATCTACGATACTAGAATTCAATTTTAAATTATTAGCAGCTAATGTTAGCACCTTCTAGCTGTTCTGCGATGTGTGCAAGTGACTTGTATAGTATTGGTAATAGGTGGACTGAGTAGTGTTAGGAGCAAGTGGCCTGTATAGTACCAGGAACAGTACCTCTACAGATTAGTTGTATGAAATTATACAACCTAGCTTAATTCCGTCTTTTCACTTATTAATGTTAAAGTAGCTACTATCTGATATAAACTCCTTTAAACCTGAAGGGTGTACGATAGTAGCACCCCCCCCCCACAACATTTAAGATGTTCATCTTATTGATCACTTCTGCAGTAGCCTTAGCTACATGTGTTATATCTCACCAAAGATGTAACAGCTGAACAGCTTCCAAGGCTTCAGAGTATCTTCCACATGCCCACATAGTCAGGCAGCTTGAGCTAAGCTGACTACAAGAAAAGTTTGGGTGCCAAGCCCTTCAGAACTTTACTGTTGCTGTACACTCCTCTGAGGCTTTTGAGGATCAATGGGCAGCTTGCACTTTTCTTTGCTAGGCAGGGAAGTTCTCTTTGGGGGAAAAAATCTTTCATTTTCTCAGTTTTGTTGCTGTTTTATTACTTTCCTTTTCAGGAAAGTTATTTTAAAGCTAGGAATGTTGAGTTTTATGAGACTACACCACAACTGTAACATACTTTTAAATGGAGTGTGTATTTTTCTGTCAGTTTAAAAGTGGTGTAAAGTAACCTAAAACATTTTTTTCCTGTGGAAAAATTGTGTTTATTCTACGTTTGTGGGGCTGGAATAGTGTTTTTCTGTCAAAAAGTAACTTTTGTGGACGGGTATTGTTTACCACCAATTGCTGCTTGTCTTCCCTTGAAAAAGGCATCATTTAAGTCTTGACTATATAGCTATCAGTCCCACTGCTGGTCCTTCTTCCAGCCACAAAAAGAAAACATTAAGCAAACAGCCTTGCCACCACAACAGACAAGCAATTTGTCAAAGCTGCAGGTGGGAGACTTTGCTGTGGCCATTTGTTGTACCTCAGACCACTCACCTTTTATCTCTGATCACTTTGGTGTAACACATATAGCCATTATGGACTAGGGGGTTATCCGCATCATCTGCAGCTGTTGGGGTCCCATCAGTGGCTAAGAGAGAGATGCTCTTGATCCTGGAAGAAGGAAAACAGAAGGTTTCCTTGTTTTGTGAGAATGCTGTGCTCATCTTTGGGGAAGCAGCTGCTGCCATTAGTAACACAGTCGGCTCCATTTTTCCTGTCAAAAAGTAAAAAAAAAACATGCGTACTTCCACTTTTCTTTAATTTTCTTTGAAAAGGTGTAATTTGCTGAATCTGGCCAAGGATTTAATTCATGCTATTATAATTCTTGCAAAGTAGTTCCTCGTAAAAGAAAGAGGGATTCCACTGTTTCTGAAGACCTTCAATATTCTGAATCTGAACAGAGATGCAAGGATAGATACATAGTCATTTTTGCTCAGATTTCTGATTCAGTCAGAGGAGAACTCAGCTTATGATTATCCCATGGGGGTCTCTCATTCTCTGAGACTGTTCCTAGCATCTGCCAGTGTGTTCAGTGGGAGAACATTGAGAAATGTTTCTCAGTCCCTCAAAAAATACTATGAGTTGCTACAGAAGGATGTTCCAGAGCCTTAAAAAGCCCTTTGATATCATGAGATGTTCCAGAACCTACACCAACTTATTCTGTTCTGTCTGCTTTAGAGGATCGTCTGTGTTACTGCCTGCAATTAGCCAGCTTACCCTAAAAAGGTAGATAGGATGAATAAAATTCTTCATTTTTTTTTTAATTTTATACACTATTCCCAAACCTGACCCAGCAACCATAGCTTTAGTTGATCCTACTGCTGCTAAGCGCTTAATTCCAATTTAACTCTTCTGATAAGGATGGGAAAATAACTGATAAGTGCGGGGAAGAAGTGTAAACTTCTGCAACTTTGATTATTCAGAATTTTGAATTGTTAGGCTCATGTTAAAGTTTGTTCTGACAAATTGTATAATTAAGTGGAATGTTTTATCTGAAGTTTCTTCTTGTGAGAAAAAGTCTTCTTTATATAGCACAGTTTATTCTAATGCACAGGTCACCGCTCATTGTTTACAGTGCCTGTATGACTCTGTTGATACTTCTTCAGTTGCTATGGCCACTAGTCCTGCTTTGAAAAGGTTTGCATGGCTGCATTCTCAGAACATCCCAGATGATGTCAAAAATGAGATTTTAAATTCTCCCTTACATAGAGATTTAGTGTTTGGCTCCTGTGATGCAGAGGTGATTAAAAATGTGGGATGAAAGGGGCAAGTTGATATAGGGAATCTCTCTAAGATTTTTCAGCCCTGCTTTTCCAAATTTCATAAGGGATTTGCTATCTCCTCATCCAGTTCTGGCAAAAATAAATAAATGCATAAACATTCCTAACAAAGTACAGGTAGACAGATGTTTTAAGAAGAAATGACAATGGGGTTCCAAAAGGAATTCTTGAACTAAGGACGCTCTGACAATTCTGAATGACTATTCAAGAGACCTTGTCATCCACTTCCACCCTCACCACTTCTTTCTTCCAGAAAATCTGAATCTCTTTTTTTCTCTCTGACAACAGGTTGCTTCAGGCAAATGCATTCTGAATTTCATTCATCAAGGTTACAGATGGCAGTGGTAAGAAATTGCTCCTTTCCAAGGGGTCATTATTTATCTTTCAGATCAGGCTCTTTGGATTCTACCAGTTCTTCACTGCATGCTATAACAAGGAGTGATAAAACTAGCTCTTCCTTCCCAGTTGGGGAATGTTTTATTCATGGATGTTCCTTGTGGCAAAGAAAGAAAGTGCTTGGAGACCAGGTTTAGATAATTCTTGATTAAACCTGCTTGCGATAGTTCCAAAATTCAAAACGATGCCACTTCCCAACCTGTTGCCTCTTCTTCCTCTTTTGAGTTTCCTGAAAACACAGGCTTAAATGATATAATCACATCCGTTTTCATCTGGACTTCAAATGTTTTGTAATGTTCTGTGTGTCTGTGTCACATTATCAGTTCTCTGCCTCATCCTTTGGACTATCTACTGTACCAAGAGCATTCACAAAGTGTCTAGCTCCAGTTATAGCTCAATGCAGGTAATAGAAGAGCATGATCCAGCACTAGGTGACTTAGTTTCTTGCGGTCCATGTTGGCTTGGGGGATATGTTGGCTGAAGGGAGGTGGGATTCTGTAAGAATATGTCCAGTAAGTAAAAAAAAAGTAAAGCTGGCTTAAGTAAAACAGTACCAACATTAGGACCTTGCAGGAAACTTTAGCACAGCAAGCCCAGAAACCTCAGTCTTAGGACAACTTGCATAACTTAAGCTCCACTAGAAAAAAACATTGGAGATTTAAATATTACATCTGCATAGCAGTAATGGAGCAATGAGAGAACAGAGAATACAAAGCAGCCAAGCCCAATCGGAGCCTAAGGTGTGTGTGTGTGTGTGTGTGTGTGTGTGTGTGTGTGTGTGTGTGTGTGTGTGTGTGTGTGTGTGTGTGTGTGTGTGTGTGTGTGTTATTTGGTTAATTGACTTTGCTTAGAGTCATACCCTGCTTTTAATGACTGGTAAGCAAGTGCCTTAAACCTTTACACCTACTGTCAGGCCTCATTTATTTTTATTTCTTCTTTGTTTGTTTGTTTTAGCAAATCACTGAGGATTACAGTCTGTTAATGTCAGTCACACAGTTTCACAGTTGTGCTGTCCAGTGTCTAGTGCAATTTGTAGTATATTTCCATTTGTTGCAAAAGACTGTGTGTTCTCTTCCCATACCAAGTAGATTGATTATTTGCACACACCACATAGGCAATTTATTATTTAAGGCAGCAGGCACTGAATTTGTAGATGAAGCACTGAAATGCAAAGCTGTCTGCCAGTAGCATCCTCTTCATTAGTTATAGTTCTGTTGAATGTGGAATTATTCAAATGACATTTACTTTGCAGAGATTGTGGTTATTGAAAGATATTGTTGGATTACGACAGCAGTTTGAGTGGCCTTTTATGGTTGAAATGTTCTGAAATGGATAGGTTTGTTATTATTGGTTAATACCCTTTGTTTCTAGTGTTACTACCCATCCATCTTAGCAAAGGACAGTCCCTCCTTACACACTTATGTCCTGCGGAAAAAAATAACTAAAAAATGACAAATGTTCTGAGATTTTAATACAAAAATATTTCATATGTTTTCTTTTACAGTTGCATAAAACAGATATTTTGTATCTGAAACACCTAAATGTTATATGAAATATCATAAGTAACTCAAATGCTACAACAATATATTTTTATTTTGGCAAAACAAGTGATGCTCTATGCTTTGCACTGGCCATGGAATTTTTTTTTCCTGCAAAAATCTCCAATTGCTTCAAAAAATGTCCCACTTTGGGCATTTGAAAAGGTGGCAACTCTATTTCTTTCACTCCTTACTGGAAAAATGTTAAAAACTATAAATTTAAAATACAATCCTAACAAATGGAGATGTATTTACTAAGGAATTTAATTAAAGGCAGTCAGAAAAGTGAATCAAAGAACACATTGTCCTAACAATGTGTGCATGGGGCCCATGGTTTGAAAACAGAGCAAAGATATACATATTCAGCCACTGGCCAAATGCATTTTCTATGAATATGGGTTTCAAGGCACTTTCAATGAATATGAGCTTCGAGAGCAGAGATGTTTACTACTGCTCATGCTAAGTCTGTTTTCATTGTGAGACAATTTTGTTTTGTTTAGCAAATGGCTATCAGTCTTTGTGCTGTAAAATTTTGAAATAACTTTTAAATTAAATCTAAATGCATTTATTATTTATTTGACATTTGTTGACTAGGTTAGTTCATCTGAGCTAGCACCCCTTTTCATTGGAGACCCGGGGTGAAAAACTCCACAGTAAAAAATTATACAAGTATAAAAAGTCAAAGTGCAAATTTGGAAGTATAAAAAAAGAAAAAAAAAAATCACAATTCACAATTCTCACAGCTCCACATTACAAAGTATAAAATTCCAAAGGACAAGTTGTACAGAAGATAAACTCATAGTACAAAAATAATATTCACTGAAAAGAATAGGCTAGAGTATCTTATTCTTTTAGCTTTTCCCAGTTAAGGGTTGCCACACTGGATCACTTCTCTGCTCATGATTGGCAGTCAAATTTTTATGGTGTCAAGTTACCAGCCTGGCACCCAACCTTCTACAGAAGGCACACACACTCACACCTAGGGCCAGTTTAATGTGTCAATCCACCTACAGCATGTCTTTGGTAGGAAGCCCATGTGACAACAGGGAGGACACGCAGACTCTGCACAGAAGGCACCCCAGCCAAGGATCGAACCAGAGAACATTTTGCTGTGATGTGGCAATGCTAACTGTGGCACCACCACAGCCGCCCTAAAGAATAGGCTAGTGCATAATAATACAAATTAGTTTCAGAAGATATAAAGGAAAAGATAGGACAGATGAACAGATGCAGTACAAGAAGAAAAATCTGCAAGTGAGGGATTAAAAGAAAAGGGTGAGTATGGAAGATCATATGGTCCAAGCAAAGGTTAATAAGATGCAGAAGGAGAGTTATAAATGGTTGAAGAAATGGTATGTCCACATACAGATATGAACACTGTTTATGGTAAGTGGAGAGAGATGACCAAGAAATGGGACACTAGAATGGCTGTGGGGGGTGCTGGTTGCGGTAGGCCCTGATCCACTACCCTGCCTATGGCCTTATTTGGCCATGATCTGGCTGAGGCTACAGAGTATCCACATTCTTATCTTTGAAGAGTCTTTATCAAGGTGTCTAGAATCACTGTCTCTTGGGTGAGAGATCTCTTATACAAGCTGGGTTTCCAAAAGATTATTCAAGTCTTTCTTGACTCCTCCAATCTCAACTAAACACCTCAGTTCAAAAAGCTTTTCTTCCACAGGGAAAATAGATCTTTATCTAAATCTGTTTTTAAGGTTTTCTACTCAGATTTCAGTCATTGCCAGGGATTACGATCTCATGGCATCTATAATTCTCATGATACTCCTGACAAGACACCATATGAGAAAGATACAGTGGTTCAGATAAAGTACTAAGAAACAACCAAGGGTACACGACAACTAGTTTATTATATCCATATCGAGTTAAGCACTTTCTTCCTGTTACAGGTTACAAGGACTTCATCAGAACTAACTCAGTTCTTATGAAGTCCTTGTAACCTGTAACAAGATGAAAGAACTTAACTCGATGTGGATATAATAAACTGGTTGTCGTGTACCCTTGTTTGTTTCTTGGAACTTTGTCTGGTCTGCTTTTGGTTTTGATGTCATCTGGAAAGATACAGTGGTCTCTGAAATCTTTTTGCTCCCAGTGTCAATGCCATTTATATTTTCAAATCCCAGTCATGGGGTTTGTGAAAGATAAGCATTTTGGTGATGACAGCAGATATCCTTAAATGTAGATCTCTCCTTTTCCCCCTGCTCCAAATCAGCCAGTCAACACGGGTACTTCAGACTTTGCTTGGGGAGCAGATTCAGGAGGGACAAAATTTCACAAGGTATGGGATTACTAGTACAGACATGAGCATATAAATATCAGTACGATGCTTGCCCTCATCAATGCACTCAACTCTGAACCATTTCTGGTCTGGAAAACCTCTTCAGTTGGTTACCAACAATACCACAGTCATGTGAATCATTAACAGGCAAGGGAAAGCCAAGTAGTACCCTCTTTGCATTAGCCATGTTAGCTTGAGATATAGCTTCACAGCACAATCTCACTCTATAGGCATCTTACTCTCTATCAGAGCAAATTTGTGTGGCAGGCAAATTTAGCAGAATGGGGACGGACCCTAACAATTGGAAACTAGATCAGGGACCTTCCAGAATTTAATCCATACATGGGTAGACCTCTTTACCTCCTTTCTGAACAATAAACTGGCAAAAGTCTGTTCCACAATAAGAAAATTATTCCAGGCAGGATCAGGGCCCACTCTACCAGGTTGGATTCTAAAAGTATTCTAGAAGCTGTTACTTGGCCCTGTATACATACTTTTATATAGTATTATAAGTTTCATTCCTTCTCTATGTCCAATTCAAGCTTTGCTAGGATCATTCTCCAGAACTATTCTCATTCCACCTCACAAATGTAGTTAGCTAAGGTAATGTATCCATGTAGCTAAGGCTACTGCAGCAGTGATCATGATAATAAACGCAGTACAGTTGTGTAAGTTAAACTTACTACAACAGTAGATGTTTGAATAATGACTGCTGCAGTAGTTGATCCCTCTGTCCACCCCCCACCCTCCATTTTTGGTGTGTTTTTTTATTCCAGGTTGTGTGGCACATATATTTTTGTTGTTCTTAACACTGTCCTTTCAGGGATCAGTCGCCCTCTCTCTACTGGCAGGAAAGTTTTGAAGTGCTTCACACCTAAACTTGTCTTTTATTCACCTCATCTGAAGCTGTCTGACAGTTTGGGAATATGGAAGGTGCACTGAAGGTTTGGAATTTGGCCTGATGTTATATCCTTGGTAGTATATAACCCATATAGCTAAGCAGGAATCATTTAAGCATCTACTGTTATGGTAAGTTTGGTTTACACAGCTGTACTTTCTACAACCAGAAGTGGTCCTCAGCCTCATGGCAGCATGGTTCAACAGTCTGCACTGACATCACCTGTGGTTAGTTTAATTTAATTGGATACTCTAAGGCAGTGTAATAACTGCCACTTGATTACAAACTGCTGGTTTTACCAACTGATAGTATCTGATAGTATGACCTGCAAGAGCATGAATATTTAAGAAACTTCTGGAATCAGTCCACTGATAGAAAGCTTCATATAGCCACAGCAACACATCCATCACAACCCACCACCAGCACCATAACTTATATTGAGGTTTGTAGTGAAAAAATTGGGAAGGCCTCCTAGAGTTAATTCTGGAAGATCACATTCTCAAACCCACAAAGGAACATATAATCTTTCTTCACTTGCACATACTGCTGATGTATATAGGATAACCAAAACTCACCAGAAACAGAAGGCATAAGTCAATATGGGCCACTAGTTCTGCTTCCACACATGAAAGTACTCTAATCATAGGTGGGTATATAGGTAGGCATGCATATTCCATATTTACCAGAGTAGGCAAGAATAAGGTGACTGTAGCCTCCTTCTTCAGAATCAGGATCCATGATTTCATTCTCATAATACTGGCACTATAGATTGATATTCCAAGGTATCCATTACATTGGGAGCAGGTCTCCACTATATGAAAAGCAGCATAGCATTATTACCTTTTTCTAGGGGAATAAGTTGGGAAGCATCAGATGTTTTCTAAGTCTATCTGGTGTTGCCCCTCTTTAGAATGGAGAGAACTTTTGAACATCACTTATTGGTTATTTGAACATGGCTTATTGCTTAAGTTTCTACTGGTTTGTATACTGATTTCCTAGTACTTAGCTAAGAACCTATAAGGAACTTAAGATCTGTTAAATAAATCAAATATGTGTATAACCTAGTGAAGGCCCATGAGGGAGTGAATGATCAAGGACACTTAAGGGAACATAGAGAGAAATATGATAGACTTTATTCTGCATGTGTTGGAGACAGAAAACGTACTGTTCTTGAGAAGTATCCTGCCTTCACTCAGAATGACGCCTAGATACCAACACATGATAAAGGCTTTAAGAATTGGATAAGTGTAATTCCAGAAGATTCATTGAATGGTCACCTGGGATGCGATTGTAGGTAGGACTTCCTACTTTGCCAGAGAAGGCTTCAAATCTCATACTAGAGCTTTTGTATAGTGTCTAAAACATTTGTTGCTTCCATAGTGCCTTTTCCAGGCAGACATTTCCTACTGAATATTGCAAAAAAACAAAAAAAACAAATTCAAAATCAAATTTTGTACTGCACTAAATAGTACTGCTCAATAACAGTGTAAATAGAAAGGCAATAGAACTTGAGGGTCTGCAGCAACTTAAATACATTAAATCTGTGCCATTGAGATATTTTTTCAGTGCAATGCCAGCACCCGTTCTGTACCAGAGTTTAGTGCCTATCATGTCTTCAGATCCTTAAGGCTTAGGATTCTGTAAGATGAGTATCTGCAGTTGTCAGAAACACATTGCATTATGCCAAATTTTACACAATTCTACCATGGGGTTCTTATAAATACAAATCCTCCATAACATATCCATCTATTACTTCATTGGTAGGTACTGATCCAGATCTATATCTGCTAAAGAACATAGACATTACTTTAACACCATACATGGGTTAAATATCAAATCAAATGCCCTTTTGAGAGTGCAATTAATAACCCAAACATTGATTGGCTCAATCTCACCTCTTATAATGTATACACTTAGCATTTCATAGACTTTGATAATACAATAGCACTGGAGCAAAATATAAAACTACTCCCTACAGGCTATAATATCTGTTAAAACATTATTAGCCATTGACTCAAAATATAATGCTAAGATCAGGAATAAATCTCCCTGATTGAACACTCATATGAAGAAACTGAGTAACAAAATAAGGAGAATAAGAAAAAGTTGTAAAAAATGTCCATCCTTTCTACTTGAAGTCTACTTTGTCACATACCATCAAGGAACTTAAAAAACTTCTATAAGAAAATGTTAAGTAGAGTAAGAATTTTATTATTGATTCATATAACAAAGAAAACTACAAATCCTTACTCATTTACGTCACAAAATTAAAGAGATATGTCTAACAATGCTCTGAGCTCATCCATAGTAATATCACACATTTTGCTCCTAGGGATATTATCAATATCTTAGCAGATACGTTTAGGACTATCTTTACTGCACCTACCCATGTTGTTCTACCCACAATCCTTGAATATTTAATTTCCCTGAAATTAACTTGAAAAATATATCAGAACACTTGCCAAAAGTAAAAAAAAAATAATTCCATGGAACTAGATGTTACAGCAAGCTGCATTCTCATAAATTCCAATTACTCACTGTGTAGGACGCTGCTTACACTATTTATCTTCTGTCTAGCCACAGGATCTGTGATAGATGCATAGAAAACATGTACTGTAACTCCCCTATACTTGACTGGCCACTCTGGAGAAACAGGTTAATTTTTAAGCCTATCAGACCCACCAGCCATACTTGTAACTCCATAGAAAGTGCCACAGCAGAACTCATCAATGCAGAAATAGACAGTGTAACTGAGCTAGATCCAAAATCATTTTGGTCTTGCAAAGGCAGGTCCTTTATTAGAAACCTGGTAGTTTCATTAAAGAGTCTACAAAGAATGTGAATAGTGATTACTATGTGTACATCACTTACCATGACTCATCCAAGGCTTTAGACACTATCCTCCATGTTGGCAGGGTGTTATTGAAAAATTAAATAAATTTAACTCAAACTCTGCATTGTACATTGGATTGCAAATTTTCTGTCATACAGAACAGTTTGTGATTCAAGGCAAAAAAAACCTTACGGTCTTTCCCTTTAATAGAATATACTTTGTACATTGTAGAATGAAAAAGAGTAAATGCATGTAGCCATCACGATGTTGTTACAAGCAGCTGTTATTCTGTATGTTTGATTATAAAGTAGGTTATTTGTCTAAGAGGAGAAGGAACAGCACTATCTCCTATGCTCTTTTAAATACTGCACTTCAGTGCCTACATTCCCCTTCCCCCTTTTTATAATCATCACTGAAGTTCAACTACAACTAGTCATTAATCCGGATAAGGACTGACTGACTGAGACCTACTTCTGGCCACAAACTTATGTTTCTTGCTCTCTTAGAGATTGTTGTCCATTAGACATTTTGCAATCCTTCCTCTCAGGATTCTTTCCATGACTTTTCCTATTATTACTATTAAACTGCCACGCTTGTAGCTCCCCATATTTTTTTGCTCCTCTCTTTTACAAGTGCACCACACATGCTATTTTCCATTTTTCTTACACTAAGTGATCTGTTCAACAATTCAGCCAAGTGGTCAGTCAACATACCCTTTATAAACACACTTAGGTTCATAGGTTAGTACTAGGCTGACTGCTCTTGCAAGCCATTTTAAGCCTAGCCAATTATCCCTTGTGAGACTCAAACCCTGCACCTCGTGTTTGTAAGGCAAACACCTTAACCATTAGGCCACCCTCCCAACCCAATTTGTAAGTCTTCCAAATTCCATTTTGGAATACTTGAAGTAGTACCCCAGGATTTAAGAAGAGGCTTCTAGGAAACAAAGTTAGAAAATAGAGAACTGATTTAGCAATTAAGGCTAACCGCAACTTATGGTCTTGTCCTTAATGACTGTGTCTGTAGTCCCAGTTTTAAAGTTTGGAGCTAGTAATATGTAGGGTGTTTGAAATTATACATGCATATATAATAGCATTAGCAATGTATTTATTATAATAGTATGAATGTGGACTATGAATTTTTTTAATGTATTCAAAGGATATATATTTTTAATTATTTTATAGAATGAAAGACATTGCTTTAAATCATGAGTTTAGTGACTGGATGAATTAAAGCAGCAAGTTGTTTGATAAGATATTTAAATTTGCTGTTCTATTTAAAGTGATGTTTCTGAAGAAGTCCCATATAAGTAGGGATGAAAGCACTAAACCTATGTATTACATGTACAATAAATTATGCTTTTTTTAAGGATTATTGGCCTTAACCTGATTCTTTATTGAGTTCATATAGTGGTTTAGAGCTTGGTGACTTTTGACACTACATGAGCCAAGTTCATTTTTATGGTTTTAAAAGTGTTACATTTTAGAAGGCTGCATGGACACATGCTGTTGTGGTTAATCTGGACATGAATAACACTGCACTTATTAGAACATCCATAAATCCATCCTTTTGTGTGAAATTCTGCAACAGCTGGCAAAACCTCTCATTATTTAATAGTTCACACAACTCTTTCTTCTTCTTTAAATGGGATCTCAGAATATTGCAGTCTACCTCTGGCAGATTCAGAACTCCCATGAGGATTAACTACTTACACATGCTTTATTCCTTCAATGTCTTCTACAGTCTTTCATCTTCCACTTTTGTTATGATAGGTGGATTAATTTCATGTGTTCAAACTAATCCAGGGGACTGTTTGTAGCTTAGATAATGATTCTACCAAATTACCAAGTCATGCATTAATACCAGACTCTGATGCACTATATATCAGTTTTACTCCATCTATGTTCCTCTACCTTAACTGACAGTACACTTAACTAAGCCTTTGGCTCTGGCTGTAATCTTGTCCTATTCCTGATTTATCTTTTTTCCTCCTGTTTAACCTCACATGTTTGTGCCCAGTTTTATGTAAACGACTACTCCATCACCATCGATTTCTTTCATTTGTCATGGCTAAAATCCTATACCATAACCTTGCATCTTCATGTCTTACATCCAGTTGTTACTAACCAGTGTGCCTGTGATAGCATCAATCCCCACCTTCCAGCCTACATCACTGCTACTTTCCCATTTTCCTACTCATGTTCCTTGTGATGCAAATCTAGACTAAGCCACACTCTGATCTATCCAAGCTTGCTCCTCTTCTATGTTATGTAACACTTTTTACATTAAGCCTTCTGCCTAAATAGTAACCCCGCTTCAGTTTTTGTCAGTTTCAAACCATTTTAGTTTAAAGAGATAATTGGCATGTATCTTTTTAACCCAACATTAAGCACCACTGTCCCTCTTTGATTGAGATGCAGCCAGTCATTTTATTGTCTAATCATTTATTTCTTCACTGCTTGAACAAGTAACACTTCTAAGAAGGTACCTCCTTCCCAACCTAGCATCTCCCTGTCGCATCCTTGAACCTGTGTACTGCCTCCTCAGCTGTCACCTCAGACAGATCATTCATGCCTACATGCAATAAAAGATGCACTCACTCCTCTTCTTTGATGATCACAATGCTCAACACCTCCCATACTTTACTAAGTCTAAACTCCAAGGTCAGTGTCAGTAAATTTACTGTATTTTTTTTCACTTGCTGAAAATCCTAATTCCCTTTGTGACTGATTGTCCAATCACCAAAACAATCTTCTCTTCTAATACTGACAGTCCACTCCTTTGCTATCTGCTCCAAGCCAATATCCTCCTAGCTATAACCTTTCAACCTTTACTTCCATACATCTATTCTATCAGTCTGTGTCACTTGTCTTCCTCCCTCAAAAGCATATCCCTTTTCCATTCCTTTTGCACTCATCCAACAAGCTATAGCCATTATTTTGCCTCCTCCCCTCTCCTTTTATACCTATGACTCAGACTCCCTCCCTGACCACTTCCCTCCTACATGGTCACCTCTGCCTCCAGCTCCGCTTATCACTTGTCACTAAACTTTGTATTTGTCCTTCAGGTTTAGCATTCTTCTCCTTGTCATTATTTTCAAGGCTACTTTAACATTCTCCCTTCCTCTTACTTTGTGCTACCCCACTTATCTATTCTCCTGTGGCAACATCTGTCTATGTCCATTTACCCTTTCAGTTTTAGCACTAACTTTTTCTTCCTATTCTGTATTCACGCCTCCTGCTTCTTCCTCTCTAGTCTATCTCTATCCTTTTTTCCCCTACTAGCCAGTCTACTAAAATCTCTTGCTCTCATATTCAAGCGGAAGTTCTCCCACTCTACTGTATGTCACTTCCTGTGCCACCCCAAAATTCCCTGATCCAGAAATCTGCACCTCACAAATCTTTTTTTCTCACACTTCTATTCTTTTCCAGCCTATGCTACTCCATTCATATCCTACTCCTGGATTCCTAACCTTGTCCCTTTATTTTATTTTTTTCTTTGGATATATCATTTTTTTCTGTGTTAGGCCTTTCAAGTTGCATTTTTGACTTGTCAATCAAATTACAGATAAGAGATAGTTAAAAAGGCTACGGATATTAGCGGACAAACTGTCTCAGATAATTTACCATAACATTTCTTAGTCAAGCAGAACAGATCATCTGTGTCCACTAACCCGTTAAAATAGTGCAGTTTCACACGTTTCAAAAATAGTTTCTCACCTACTTCTACTCAGTTACCAGTGAAACAAACCTCTAAGTTCTTCAAAGGTAAACAATTAATTTCCATCTGGTTCTTTGCATCATCACAGAATCAAACCAAAAAGAATGCCTGCATTATCAATCCATAACATTTAAACATGTAGATAATGGGGAGACTTAAATGCATGTCTTATTCTACTGTCCAAAACTAATTATAAATCAGTTCAAATTAAGGAAATGCTTACAATAAATAATGAATTCTCTAATTACAGACTTAATCCAGTGCAGGCTCATGAGTGATGTGGAGTATATTCCAGCAGTCAGTAAGGATGAGAGATAGCAACTCATCCTCATGAGGACATCAGGCAATCATACTATGTGTCCATGCAGTTACTTTCAGATGGTCTGAACTTTTATGGGCAAGTTAAAGAATTGCAAGTTCACCTGCTGCACATCTTCAACATGCAGAAGGAGCTCAGTGAACCCAATGAAAAACTATACAGATGCAGTGGAGATACTGATAACTTTCTATGTAAAATATTTACTTTTAAGAAATAAAAAAATAACAAAATCACTAGAAACCATTTCTGTGGTTACTTGAGATAGTAATACACAGACAGGCACAGCGCACACACACACGCACACACACACACACACACACACACACACACACACACACACACACACACACACACACACACACACACGTGTCTTTGGGTGTGTGTCTGTGCATGTGTGCACCCGTGTGTGGTATATATACATATGTATATACATATTACCTTCACTTTGCCAATCTAAAGTAGACAAACTGAAATTTTACAGTTTCTGTTTCAAGATTTGCAGCTGCTAATCAGTTTATGAAGTGGAAATCACTGCTGGTATAGATTCTATTTGTGCAGTTCCTAATTGTTTGGATTATTTTTTTTTCTCTGCAGGTGTGCAACCATGGAATTAGTATATTTTAGTAAGGGGGCAGGGAAAAAATAATAAATATGGGATATACTAGCCTGCAAATTTGTTCATTTAGATAAGGTTTTGACCGGTTTAGTTCACAGTTTACATGTTTACATATAAACACACATACATATATATGTATGGCATTCCTTCACTATATCATACAATCAAACCTCTTACAATTGAACCTCTTATCATCAAAAGTGAAATAAAGATAAAAGCCTCCCTTCAGCCCACTATACCCAAAGTAAATGTGTTGTTCTATGATTTCACTTCAAACAAGTCATTACGACTGATTTTTTATCAGCTATACCATTTTTTTTCACTAGGTGATGAAAACAAACATGGACAAAATAGAGGTAATCCACATATATATATTTATAAAACGAAGGTATCCTTTTGATCTGTCAAATGGTGTTTTTGCGAACAATATCTGTCTTGATGATTTCTGCCCTTGTGAAGTTTTACTGTAGCTGACTTTTGTTTAGTTAATGTAAAATTAACATACTGTTTCACCTAGCTTGGAGTTATATGACCATCTAATTTGATTTTAGTAACTGAGGTACCCTGGATGTTACTAGGATAATTTATCACCCTGTGTGGAACCAAACTAGTTATCATAAGATTTTGTAAATATATTTATAATCCATTGCGTCTGGCAATTAATTAAGAATTTATACATCTTTACTTGTTCCACATCTTATATGTATGTATAAAATTGTTTTCTATTCTGCTCAATAGCTTTATATAAGTTTTCTTCACATTTTTTTTTATCTTGTCTCACACTGCATTTGTCTGTCCATCTTATTTATTTCAGTTTTCAAAGTTGGAGTTTAACCTCTTTTCCATTTGTTATATCCTTATAGTTTTTGTACTTTAAATTGAATTACAAGCTATAGGTCCTCCTCTATGACCCAGGAAACCAATAAGATGTAACATAAACTTACTGGAGGCATTCACCATTCAACTTTCACTACACTACTATAAACTGTGAATCATACATGACCCCAAATGTGCAGGCCCAAAAATTCATGGACCCTGTAGACATAAGCACCCTGGACCGGATAGTCCATACAATGCCTAGAGGTTACAGACATACTGGATTTGGTTCTCACTAACATGAGAGAATGTTGCACCCCCTTGTCAATGACCTCTCTGTTATACCAGACCATAAAACTATCTCATTTGAAATAAAAATAAAACATGGAACTCCAGCTAACCCTGGAACATTTATGAATTATTCCAAGGCAAACTTCCCACTATTAAGTGATAATCTGAAAAAATCTCAAACCCTGATAACAATGCTGCCTATGCTGAATTTTTCACAGAGGCCCTGTACAGTCATATTAATAACTGTATAGAGGCAGCTTTATTTACCAGGATTAAGTACATAACAAATTAAAAAATCAAGCCATCCAGGTGGAATCTCAACATTAGTTGATTGTATAAAAAATGAAAGAACATTATATAAAAAATTAGGAAGTGCTATGCCCAGCAAGATAAATGCTCTTTCATGAATTTAATTGAACAACTCAGAGGGCAAACTGAGTCTACTAAACCCACATTTGAAGTAAAAGTAGCCTCCCAGGCCAAGGGCAACCACAAAGATTTCTTCAGCTATGTCTGGAGCCTCAAAGGCAATACACAATGATGTGCTGAACTAATTGTAAATGACCTGAAATATACAGCAAATTCGTCTCCAGTTTTACCCCTCTCTCCTATCTGCCATTCCTCAAGAAATACCATCAAACATACCCCCCCCCCCCAAGTTAGAACAGGTCCTCAATGCACTCAACAAGGCTATGAACACTGCATTAGTGGACCCTGATAATATCCTAGGAAGCCTCCTAAAAAGCATGAAACATGACATATCAAAACCATGGGCATCATTGTTTAACTGTAGCCACCAGATAATCTTTGTGCCACACAAATGGGCGACTGCAACTGTCATCCTTCTACACAAAGAAAGGCCATCTACAGATAAGATCCAGGAAGTTAGGATAAGGGTGTCTACCTCCACAAAGTCACTGGTCGCTACAGAAGTACCTCAGGGTGCTGTGCCTGGTCCTCTACTTTTTACCATCTACTTCTCTGAAGTCAAGGCCAACATCAAGGGCCACTGGTTAATCAAGTTTGCAGAAAAGGCACTAATATCCCAAAGAGGTGCTGACTCAGACATGTGGCTGGTAGTAGAGCCACAGCCAAAAGGTCAATGCCAAGAAATGCATAATAGTTTCCTCTGGGAAGTCAGCTACCCCTGGATAGTATTATATTGATGACACACCACAAAGAGAAGACCTAGTTATCAGGGACTTGGAGGCACATTTAGACAGTAACCTGTCTTCGATGATCATGTGTATATGACAGTAAGGAAATCCTTCAATGTTTCATAACCTATAAGCAAGGGCATTGCATCTAGGCCCAAGAAAGCCATAATTCCTCTGTAGTAAGCCCTCATCAGACCAATCCTTGAGAACACCCATTTTAATGTGACCAGACATGTGCCACAGCTGAAATGTCCACAGGGGTTCCCCACAAAATGAATGCAGGGCATAAGAAACTTGTCTTATGTGGATCGCCTCAAAGCTCCATCCCTGTTTTCTGTCTCCTAAAGACTGTAGAGGGTGATCCATGCCTGGCATATAAAGTATCCTTGGATCAAGCTGTGATGGATCCTCCACATATCTACAAAATGAATAGCATAAGAATTATCTAATGTAGATTCTTAAAACTTGCTTGTGGCATAAATAGGACATGTTGGAGAGACAGGTATGTCAGAGACTACCCCTTCTTTAGAACAGTCTTTTTATCCCATGTGAAGCAGAATTCTTCCATAACCCAATTAAAGTGTAACTTGGACAAGCGAATTGAGAATTGGAAGTTCACCCCTGGTCTGGCACCTATGTCTCTAATGAGCAGATGCAGATTGTAAATGCTTAACCAACCAAGTTCTAGCTTACATATATCCCATAAAAATAACCTTAGGTGCCAAAACTTGTCAGATAAATTTGAAATGCATGGCTAAGCTTAAAAATCCCGCTGTAGTCATTAGCCTAATGTACACCTATGAACCTATTTACAACCAAAAAGTAACCTATGCTTTACCATTAGTTGTTTCAAAAACATGTGATGAGGTACAGCCATAACTATTTTGTTTGGTGCCCAGAGATATACTTTCTTTCAGTTTAACAAAAAAAAAAAAGAGAGAGAGAGAGAGAGAGAGAAAGAGAGTGAGAGAAAGAAAAAACAGAAGAACAGCAAAGCTTCTGAAAGGATTCATTAGGCTAACCTTACAGCTGTCCAGTACACAACTTTTCTGAGAACATTCTCCATACCTCTAAGATTAATGTTTCAGTTTAATACTACAAAACGAAGCACTGCAGATGCTATCTAATGACACTGTCAGCACAACACCACCCTGCCCAACATCAAATCAGTTAACAACTATAGGATGTATTCTGAAGCATGCATAGTGCGATAATCTGAAGGGCATGCACACTTTTTTGGCTGCATTATATGGAAAGGGGGTGGGATCAGGCAGACACTGTTTTTTTTGATGCACTGTGCTTATGTGTAGGTTAAGTGCTATTTTATATTTTTGCAGTGTTATTTTATATTTTTGCAGTGCTACATAAATAGATAATTTATCCAGATTTGCAGCCTTCTGCAGTCTGGCACCTGAAAAGCTGGCACCTTCATCCTACTTTTCATACACTTGGGATTAAGATCCAGTGCTTATTTCTCATTTGTCCTGTATTTGCCAGAAAATATCATATTTCATCATAAAATAACTATGTGGCACGACATTCGTGGTGATGCCTTTAAATCATAGTTTGTGTATGCTCTTTGCTCCTCCCTAGCCATGACATCATCATCCTACACCCAAGGCCAAGCTGATAGAAGTAATGACAGCGATAGATCTGCTATTGCAAGTGATCATGAAGTGAAGGGAGGCCACACCTAGAGGTACATGCTGCTACCTGCTTTTCCTACCCTAAAAGAAATGGCTGATTGAACACTTTTTATGTGATCCAAGTCATACTTTAGTGACTAGCATTCCTGACAATGACGGTAGTGAATTAGAGATCTCACTCAGCAGACCTCTTTATAAGAGCCATCAATCATTGTGTGCCTGCTGTTAGCTAATAGTGCTGGTATCACAGAATGGATGTTGCAAACCATTGCACAAAACTGAAGCCAGACACATTTATTTTCTCCCATACCATACCTTTGTATGGGTCTCATAAAAAGCACCACTCTTGAGAAGTACAAAAATATAAGTGCGCACCAGGGGTATTCTGAATAAATAAATAAACAAATAAATAGTCAATCCAGCTTAACTACTATTTTGCCAAGCTGTTAACAATGCATTATGTGATTCAGCTTCCATATTGAAATAAAACCAATAAAATTAGATTTCATATTGCCCTGCTGTCTCATGCCCACCTTGTATTTCACTGAGAAGTGTTTTTCCCAGAAGAAGTAGGGCAAATGTGCAGCAAGATAAGAAATGATTTTTAATGATTAGCTATGCAGATTACATAATGGTGAAGTAAGTGAAAGCTTCAGAATTTGGGATGTTATTCACTATATCCTTGGTGTTTGATTGTTACTTGTACACAGCACTTACTGGGGTAGTATTAAGCATGTTTTGGATTATAATGGAAATGAAACATTAAAGTGGCAGGAATATTTTATCTGGTGCATTTCATGTCGGTTCATTAATCAGCTCCTCTGCATACTTATTTAATATTACCACTGTACCTGTCTGTGTTTGTGTCCTGCTGCAGTATGAGTGACTTATATTAGGGGTCAGAGTACTCCAATGTCCAGGCAATATGTGATGCACAACACAGAGACAGATGACTGTAAAGGGAACCTCTGTGTAGTAAAACCAGCATCTCAGATTTTATTAAATAGTATAAGGAATGAGAAGTAGAACAACTGCCTCAGCCATAAACATTTTCAGGGGTGAGCAATCAAGTAAACTCTCGTTCTAGGCTCTACTACAAAACACCAAAGTCCAGAAACTTGACTAGTCAAAAGAACAAAAACTAATTCCCAGAAATCCAAGGGGCAAAAATTTCCTTTTTAGTTGTTTTTGTAGGGGACAAGTCCTCACCACCCCCACAAAGTTATATATACGGACTCCGTGCACCAATTTAAACAAGGAAGGAATCTCCCAAAGCAAGTGAATCATCACTGGCACACACTTAGAGACTGTACCTGCAAAGATGTGGCATTATGTCATTGGGTGGTGTGTGTGTGTGTGTGTGTGTGTGTGTGTGTGTGTGTGTGTGTGTGTGTGTGTGTGTGTGTGTGTGTGTGCGTGTGTGTATGCAAGCATTTCTCTGACTTGGGAGCAAATACATGGATACATGTTTTCTTAATGTAATAAATTTAATACAGAAAATGATGAAAGCATTATTTACATGCTGGTAATTAACTTCCCGAATATATGATTTTGATTATTAAAATGTAATTAAATATTAAATATCATAATAATATTTTGAATGACCTAGAAAATATAAACTATACATAACCAAATTTCATGGTAATATTTTTTGAGACATGCAACTTTTAAACTGATCAACATGTACAAACTATATACACTTTGGTGCACTGATTGGAAATTGTCTGTTCAAGTTATAGTTACATGGCCTGTGTTATGCACAGATATGAATAGACAGTTTGCTGTGGGGCAGGTGTTCAGACCATTGATGTTTTTTTCATGCTGTGTAGGTTGAAATGTGATGCTTTGCTCTGCATGCCCAGTACGACTGTGGTGATTTCTTTGCTTTCATTACTTATAAGACTTCATAGAATTGATCTGCTCTATTTCTTCCTAGGACTGATCAAATATTGTGTGCATGTATACGTAGCTAGTTTAATGCACCATAGTCAAACTCAAGGAAGTAATGTTTTTTTTTCTATAAATAAGTGCAGTGTACTTTGCTTCTTATTCAAAATGATCCATCTGGCAATTATTGCTGAGCTGAGGATTAAGGCTGTGAACTTTTACTTCTCTCTTTCCTTTTGTTCAGGGTTTGATTCCCTTGGCCTCCATTCTCCTACTGTGAGACTCTAAGTAAGTCACTTTATGAGGAAGTGCTTTGTGGTAAGTGAAAAATCAGACTGGAGACATGAATGGAACCCTGCACCCCATGTTTATCAACTATGTATATGAAGTGGACACAGAGTCTGTTGCTCGAATATGAAGGCTTTTGTGAAGCTAGCTTTCTCTAAACTTACCACTGTTTAAGTAACTCATATGCCTTATTGGAGTTGTTCATAAAAAGGAGCTGTTTATTTTGTCATAGCATCCACATGCCATCATGGTTGATTGACACTCCCTCAACCCTGCTGATCTTTCTAGAGAGCATGATATGTGATATAGGCTGAGTTGAAAAACACATTCTTCCTGGTAAACAATCTCTAGTATATCTCGAAAATGATTGCCTGTAATCTATTCAGTCTTCATTTGTGTGCATATCACATAATGAAAAACTCTCTGATTGTTACACAAAATGCATCTTTTCTCTAAGGTGAGATGATATCTACATGATTGCCATTAGCAGAGATGGGATACAGTCACACAGACCCCCACACAAAACAAGATCCTTTGCTGCTTACTCACAGCTTTTGATTTCTTTGTAAAACTGTAGTTTTGGAACACAGGCTCTTAGGTATGCAAAGAGTCACACAATGTGTGATATGTCACACAATGCTAACAGTCACTGATTGTGGATGTTGACCATACCTCACAACTGTCTAGATTTTTGCCTCATATCTTTGGTCCATTTTTCATAATGTTGTAGTTTTCTGGCAACTTACTGGCAAATCATTAAAGACTGAAGTTAAAAAATAATGACAGACTTTTGAGTTCCAGGCTTCATACCCTTCAGAAAATTCATGGTAATGCAACATTTTTATTCTATCAACTTTCTAAGTTTGTAAGAGCAATATTAAAAAACTGTCCCTATATTTGGGCCTTTGTCCCACTTTTATTTATGGCTTTGTCCAGATTTCTTGCTCTAAGAGGTTGAGAAGTATGATGTTGAGCACCTGGGTATTTTACTACAAAAAATGCATGATATTATAGAGAATAAATGTGTCAGAGTAGAAGTGTTATTATAATTGTGAGATATGTCATTATTTCAAAGTATTAAATCATGCTGTTGATGGAAGGGATATGTGTGTCTGTAATTGCTGTATTTAGGCAACAGCATACAGAATGGTGTTTCATTCCCATTGCAAAGGAGATTTGTGTGGTAAAATAACTTTTACAGCCATCTAAGGTTGTAAATGTTGCCACTGGGCACTGCAAATGTGTGTAAATCAATCCTAAATTAATTTACAGTTACAGAGTTATAGCAGTTAATCACTGCTATGTTCCAGCCCCCTACCTATCTACTTACATATCCATTGTAAGAAATGCAAGCACCACATGAGAAGTCTGACTCTTAAAGGGGAGAAAGTGCACTTTTGTCAGGATGACCTCATTACTGTGTTGCAAAGAGGAGATTTCTTTTAAAAGTGGAATAAAGGACAATTGTGTAAAGTGAAATAAATTCTCCTCAGGGGAAGTGGATTCTGTACAAAGCTTTACACACACAAGTTCTTAAGTTGAGCACTGAAACTCTTATCTATTTAAACAATCTATATAGCACAGTATTATTTGCAAGCACCACAGAAGTCTGAATCTTAATGGAAGAAAGTGCACTTTTGTCAATATGACCTCATCGATGTTTTGCAAAGAGGATGTTTCTGTTAAAATTGGACAAAGGGAGCTGTGTGCAAAGTTAAATGAAATACCTGCAGGGGAAATTGATATAGTACAAAGCTTTATACACACAAGTTCCCAAGTTGAGCGTTGAACTTGCTATCTATCTATCTAGTTAAACAATCCATAGAGTACAGTATTAATTACAAGTGCCAAAGAAGAAGTCTGAATCTTACTGGGAGAGAGTGCACTCTTTCAGGCTGACCTCATTGGTGTGTTGCAGAGAGCATATTTCTATTAAAGGTGGGTTAAGGGAGCTAGGTATAAAGTTAAATGACATTCCCTCAGGGGAAGTGGATACAGCACAAAGCATTACACACACACATGCACACACACACACACACACACACACACACACACACACACACACACACACACACACACACACACACACACACACACACACACACACACACACACACACACACACACACACACACACACACACACACACACACACACACACACACACACACACACACACACACACACAACTTTCACATATTCAGCATTGAACCTCTAAATAGCATGGTACTAGTTGCAAGCACCACAGGAGAAGTCTGACATTAAGGATGTAAAAAAGCACAACTGTACTTGTTGAAAATTCACTGTTCGCAACAGATGGTACTGTGCATCACAGGATTTGGGTCAAATGCATATGTGTGCATAGGAGACTGTAACAGCACTGTGATTGTTCCATGTAATTGCATACTTCTCTACTAAGAGTTAAATACTGTCCTCCATGTGTATTGTGGTACTGTGAGGGACATGTGCCTATTTCACATTAAAGGATGACAAAGAAATTCACAGCTGTAAACCAGTGGATTATCAATCAAGCTTTCTTGACTCTTCATTCCAGAATGATTGCACACTTTTCTTGTCTCATACCTGCACAAAGTTCATTGATGAGAAAAACAGACAAATCCTAAATAGGACAGTGTACTGCAGAATAATAGTGATGGATTATATGCAAATAGGTTAACCAAAATTGTAACACAGTTGTAAGTGTAGCCATTGGAGACCAGGCATAAATCAACTGAATGGGATAACTTAGTCAGCATCACTCTTATATCAAGATAACCTGTTTACAAAAATTCAATGCAGACATATAAATGTTGTACAACCTAAAAGAAAAATTATCGGTTATGCTTTTTATTTTAACTCCCTGTCAGAAAAGCAGCACTGCCAAGCTGAATTTCACTGCTGATGGCAAAGTATTAGTGCATGCATGATCATATTTTGAAGTGTTGAACTTAGAATGTAAATTAACACTAATCTATGGTACTTTGTGCTGACTTTCATGCAAAGAAGCATTATACACATACAGCAATATGCAAATCTGATAAAATACAGAAATGGAATATGTTATAGTCATGTTTCAGGTGTCATGATTAACACAATTTTCCTGACAGTTGCATTTACTTAATCCTTATAACTTTACATTGTCTGCTATAAGAGTATTATAAAACATATGAAAGAACAAACATGTTATTGCTAGTGGAAACATTGCTTATTCAAACAGTTTTGAATCAAAGAGGTTTATTGGATGACATATTATTGGAGAGAAGAATATTTGGTGACAGGAATACAAAATACAGATATAATAACACATTAGGGCATGTTTCATTTCTGCACCTATTTATGTAGTGTTACTTTTTGATTTGTCAGCATAATTATTCAGGCAAGCTCAGAACAAGACAGGCTTCATAACAGGCAACAGGTACATTAATATAGCAACAGAATAATAGTGTGTTAAGAAAAGGTGTAGCCAACATTTACAGGCACAGGAGTCATACAAAATATTCAAAACATCTTTCCATCCATGTGGACTTGAACCTTTAGAGCATTCCAAGAAAAAATTAATACCTGAGTATTATCTAAGCATACCACTTGGGAAAGTCATACTTAAAAAAAGTTTACATCAGACAGCAGATTTCATAAAACAAGAATGTATGTATTCATCTTCATTACCCCACTTGACAAATGTAATCTGTACATCCAACTCTTCAGCATGTTGAACACTATGCTAAACTGATAAACCTAGCTAAGCATAGCAGCATAAAGTGCAACAGAGTAATGCAGCTGAAGGCAGACTATCACAGGATATTGACATAAGCTGTCTACTTCCATTTAGCCTTATTACCTTTAGTGCCCCATGCTAGGCATTGTGTAAATGCAGAGTTGAAAGAATAATGATACAGAAGGGAAAAGATACATTGACAAGTGGAGATGGAGGCAGGGATCAAGTAGCGTATGACCAAAGAAGGATAATGGTGGCTCATAACAATATTTAGCCAACAGGTCAGTGACACTTAGCTAATGCCTGGATTAGAACCCATGGAAGTAGTCAAAAACCTAAATATACATGTGAGAATTATCTCATCATGCTACAAAATAATTTACTATGTTGCACCATTTGAATAATATAACTGAAGGACAGTGACAACTTACTGAAGCAGAAGTGCTGAACAGAGAGATAGAGACAGATGCAGAGAGGAATATCAACAATATGTTTTGTGTTCATGTAGGAACATATCTGTGGTGTGTTACTCTTACTTATTAAGTCATCATTCAGCTATCATGCTCTGTAAAATAAAATACTTGCTATAGGGAGAAATAAGTAGTAGGGGAAAACAATAAACATTAAGACATAAGCCAGGTAAGGATGGCTTAATAAACCTCCATGTTGGGGCTCACTGTTTTTGCTAATAATGTCTTGCTGTACTATTTAAATGGTATGTTAATGAAATATTCTATATGGAGAAAAATATAGATATTTGCAGTTCAGTTTATGATGGAAATTTGAAATAATAATTTGACCTACATCTGCAATCAAACCCATAATACTAAGCAAAAACATCAATCTATAAACAGGATAATTATCTCAACATGCCACAGAGAACTCCTACTTTATTAAATTCCGCAGCCTAAGAACTATTACATTAACTGTTTCACAATACTACCTTTAGTTTGCCTTTACTCTGCATACCAATAGTGCAGCAGTTTTAACCACATTTGCATGAAAGTAACTGGATCATTGTGGCTGAAACTGAAATATTCATCTTTTGCAATAAGACGTTGAACAGTGTTCACCTTTACTTAGCATTGTTGTGCTGTGCCATCTTCTGTGCAAATGCTTAGGACATAAAAGTGTATGCTTCTCCATGGGCAATTTCTAGCCATGTGTGTTATGTATGAAGAAGACAGGATAGGATAGTGATGAAAATGGGGTTGACAAGTAGAGGGTAGGACACAGGAGAAAGAAAACAGGAATTTGTAGAAGAGTGGAGGAAGAACACCATAGCTATCCACTTCTTCACAACATAAATGTACAATCATACACATGATTTCATGAGTATGGAGAGTTGCCACACTAATCACAGGTGACAACAACAGAATAATGTTATATGGCCAATTGTACCAAATCAAGTGTGTCAAAATGACATATAGGCAAAGTAGAGAGCTATGTATCATGTGTATTTTTTATTTTTTTTTGGAGAGAGAGAGGAATGTTATGGAAGGCGCTTAGGAATGAGTGGGTCAGGTAGACAGGGTTGTTTAGGAAGCATGCACAAACATACATGACATGCAATACAGTCAGGGGTGGTAATACAGGCAAAAGGTTGAGGGAAACCATAACTGGAATAGGTAGGGGACATTGGAGGTTCACCCATGTCCAGCTAGAGAACAGTTAGACAATATTCCTCAGTCTCAGAACTGTCATCACTGGCTCCTCTTTCAGGTGCCTGAATCAGTGCTGTATATGGCATCATTTTTGCAATCTGGCACATGACCTTTTCAACCTTACCAATGTGTGTACCAATACCCCTCTCCATGACATCCTCCACTTGATCAGTCAGCTCCTTCTGGGTGACAAAACTGCCACCTCCACTGGTACTCCTCCTGGAGGGTACCAATGCACCAGCAGGCAAGACAGAGCTAAATGATGCTGGTGGACCAGGTAGGGCAAGGGTCATGGAGGCAACACTGACAGGTTGGGAACCCAAAGTGCTGGGTGCTTGTGCTGCTATCTCTGGAGGTATGGTGGGCTGAAGCACAGCGGTCAGTCTACCACTCCTGTGCTGTTGGTCATTTTGTTTTCAGCAGTAAGGTATGCAAACAGCAGAATGTTAACAAGTTATAAATCCCCCTAAAAAAAAAATAAATAAACAAGAGAGAGAGAGAGAGAGAGGAATATAGCTTGAGGTGGGGGAGGATAACATAATTAAATCCATTGCATGTCATATTAATTTATTTTTAATACACTTATTTGACAACACATCAATTATGAAAATTTAATATTGTAATCTTTTACTGCAGCCAGATATGATGTGGAGGTATTAATATGTCATAAAATAAACAAATCTCATTGCTAGGTTATAAGAAAGTGCAGTCTTTATTTCCCTATCATGGTTAGAATATATGCATTCAAATGTAATAATTGCCATTATCCTATTTGAATTTTACTTGACATATTATTACTGTTAGTATCTTAGAAATACCATCCTATCATAAAAAGGCCATTGCTTCCTATGGATATTGAATCTGCACAAAGTTAATCTGGTGTTCTGTTTGCCTACTGCAACTAGCAAGCGATATTGGGGAAAGCATGCATGCTTCGTATCAAGGTTGCATTATGCCTGCTCAAGATGCTAGTGACTGAGGAACTGAAAATAGCAATCTGGCTGGAACTTGGAGCGGAGTCATACTTACCCCATGCTTCTCTGAGGTGAGTTCATCTCTCCTTGTGCACCTCACAGTTTACTACTATTTCCTCTGGAGTGCTACTGTACAAAAAGAAAGACTATATATAAAAGCATACTAAATAAATGCAATGGCTGGCTAAATAATTAATACAATATCATAGACAGGTTATTGGTCTGTATAATTACACAATTGATAGGTGTTTGCAGTCTTAAATTTGGACTCCCATTGGCTTAGGATGTCCTACTTGTGCTTCTTAAGGTCACTGTATTGGTGATGACATCATTCCCCAGTGCATGGAATGCCAGTTACAATGGATACAGCCTTGGCTAAGTTATTCCAGTCCTCAGCCATATGCTGTGACCTGGTATAATCCACCTGCATCAGCCTACAGCTGTAGTACTTCATGAAGAGTGCCACAAAAAATCATCCACTCCTCAGCACCCCATCTTTGTACTCTAAATTTAGCACCATTTTCTCCAACACCAGCAATGTCTGTAGAAGTCAAGCTAACAGTATATGTCTGTACTGGCACCCAATTCAGATCTCACATGTAAAAGTTTGTCTGCAAAGATGTACAGCTTTGCCAACTACATATGTGCAACTGAAAGCATATGAATTCCTTGGCAGACATATTGGCACTAGTTACATTAAGTAGTACAAAAGGTGTGAAAAATAGCATTGAAATTTGCTTTGTGTGTATTGCTCAACCTATTGACACATGTTCCAATGTTCTAATGTTCAACACTGAAATGCTTAATGGCTTGGCACATAATTCTTGCTGTTTTGAAGGATAAATTGGATGGATTGTGACATATTTTGATGTTTGGGCTTATTCACTGTTAAAACTGTGTTGTACTAGCTGGGAATCAAACCTATTGGACAAATGATGCAAAAATTGAATCTTTGCTTGTTAATTCTCATTACCACAGGTGCAGTTTCTTTTAAGATTAATTACAGATACACTAATTTCAGAATGGATGAAAATATACTATAGAGAGTCCTGTGTATGTGTGACTTCAAGTATTCATGGGAATGTATTCCTATGTAAAGGCAGTTCCTGGGAATTCAGCAAGCAGCCATGCAGGAATAAGTTATTCTTGCATGGCAGGGACTGTTCCAGTACATCACAGCAGCATGCCTTGCATATTCATGAAGGCGCATTGCCTGTGCTGTTAAACAGACATGGAGCTGTGTACGAGTGCAGGGGGGGGGTGTGTGTCTGAGAGCAGAGATCTCACAATACACATGCCCCTGCACTCCAGAATTGCCTTTTGACAATTAAAAATGAGTGAGAATGCTCATAACACCCCCAACCCGTCAGGAATACAAAAGCGGTCAAAGGCAAAAGAGACAATCATTCCTACCAAGCATACCTCTCAATTGTACAGATTTTTGTAGAATGCCCAGAAGTTTGCCGCCTCATATTCATGAATACCTGCCTGGCAAATAGATGAGGATTGAAGTAATTAAATAATGACAAAACATTTGAGTATAAGACTCCACACATCCATCAGAAGAATCATGCTAATATAAAACCTACTTATTTTATCAACTTTTTAAGTTTGTAAGAGAAATATTTAAAATCTTCCCCTATTTGCCCCCCCATCATTGTAGGCTTTTGTCCAGATATTTTGCACTAAGAGGTTGAGATGTATGCTACCAAGCCAAACGTTATTAAGATAACACAGGCAGCATAAGCACATAGCACACACCTCCCAACCCATCAGAGCAAGTAATGTGGACAAAGCCAAAAGGGACAAATGTCCCATGAGCAGAAAGATGATAAAATTACAGGTTTAGCATTTGCAGGTATATCTGAAGGGTATAGATAAAACACAACAAAATTAATTTTTTTAATAAATGCGATAAAGTTTAAGCATATCTGCGCGGGTGTGCTCACTGCTTAGCTACGCTTAGTCCAGCTTAAACAGCACAAGACATTAAATAGCAAGAGGCATCCAACATAAACAGTATCGCAATAGTGTAGTGGCTAGACTGTACTCTGCGAGCAGCCATTCACGGTTCAACCCCCACTGTAACCAATTCACATTTTACATGTGAAAGCAGTACTTAAACAATTTTTTGTAGCATTACCTACTAAATAACATATATTTGTTAACTGGAGTACTACATTGTGTCCAGATGTGAGGTGTGAGTTTAATAAAGTTGTGAAATCCTCATATAAACACAAGTGCCCCATACAGTATAGTCACGCATGAATAAATTTAATGAAAGCACATTGGGGGATGTCAGGGACAGTAAACAAATTTATAATATGCAATGAATGATGAATCAATGCCATAGAGCAGATAGTCTATAAAATGAAAAATAAGCAATGCTAAGCATTGCACAGCTCTGCTTACCAGGTGCAAGCGTTGTGTAAATATAACTTCTAAGCAATACGTAGCCCAGCTAAATGGATTTGCCCATTAGTAAACAGTGCTAAACCTGCCCCTTTAAGCAATGCCAACCTTAGCTAAGCATGTTTGCCTGTAGCTTAGCTTAGCTTAGCATATTCAAAACCATCCAATCATGGCAAAGGGTGGGAAATTGGCTGTATTTAAACCCCACAGGTGGGAATACAGCTCATAACTGGTTGTAGCTTCACACTGTAGGCAGAATGGCTGGAGTCAGGGAGGAAATGTGCTTCTGTGCACAGTACTGGGACATAGAGGAGTCCAAAGTCATGGTAGGACTCCTGGTAAAAAAAAAACATGATGAGACACTGCTGCAGGGCCAGTACCAAAGCTCCAAATATAAAGCGGAAGCCTGGGACCATCTCACCCATGACCTCACCAGTGCCACTGATATCCTTCGGACTGGTGAGGAGGTCAGGCACCACTATGCCTACTTGAAACAGAGGATGAGGGAGTGGGTCCAAGAATCAAGGCAGAGGGGTGATGTCCCAGCAGTGTGTAAGTACTCTTACCAGTAACTGTTTAATAATGTCCAGCCTGTGTATAAGATGGGTAGGTATGGCTAAATATTTCTCTACTTCCCTTACAGCTGCAGCTGAGCTGGTTGTGAATTAGGAAGCTCATGCGAGTAGGCTGCAAAGGCTGCATTGCGAGGCTGGTGAGTAACAATCCTGCTTGTAGTAGTTATACCAAATAAATATAAAAGTAGTAGAAAGTCAACTCCCAGTATAAAAACTGTTTTGTGTATGGGTTGTACTGAATAAACCAGACCATATTACAATAATAGTCCCATATAGGGTGTATTTAAATAAAACCATAACTGCCTGGCAATAAAGCTCTAAATCCTGGACTGGTTGTGTTTACTCTGGTATTGTATGGCATTTTTAGTGTTATATTCTCTGAATAGTAATGTTGTATTGCCCACTATTACCCACACTGTGCTACATAACAAAAATGTCTAGAAACGTCTGTATAAGACTGTTGTAATTATAAGGTCAGATTGTACAAACGAGAGAGACATAGACAGAAAACACTAAAGAGATAGACAGCAATATCCAGACAGCACACTCTGCTGAAACTTAAATTGTTGTAACTTTATCAGACACAGCCATGGTTCGAATCCTGGGAGTGGTAGTAAGCTGCATGCATAATCATACCTCTCAACTGTACACATTTGTTCAGAATGTCCAGATGACTGGCCCATATTTTCTGCCTGTTACCTGTCCCCCTGGCAAATCAGTGGGATGATCTCAGAATTTTAGTCAGCAAATAATGACATACATCTGATTTTCAGATCTCAAAAACCTTCAGAAAATGTATATGAAAACAAAGCTGTCACTCTAGCAACTCTCCAAGTATATGAGAGCAATATTCAAAATATGTCTCTATTTCTACCCCATGTTGTCAGGCTTTGACCAGAGTGTGTGCATTAAGAGGTTGAGAGGTATGTGCATAATACTAACTCGGAATGTGAATATGTGTGGAAACAGTCAGGTAGTGTTAACAAACATTCCCTCCACAGGTCTGTCAGATAAGAAAACTGTGCCTGCCAATAAAGATTGAAATCCTGGACTGGTAGTGTTGACTCTGGTATTTATGGCTAACATGTAGCATTCAGTAACTTCTGATATCAGAATAGTACTGTTGTGTCAACCATTGTTTCTCACAATGTGCTACATAAAAATATGTTTAGGAATGTATGTATGAGACTTTTGTAATTAGAAGGTCAGATTGTGCAACCACAAGAAACTTATACAGAAAACACTGCAGAGCTAGACAGCAATATTCAAACAGCACACTCTGCTGACACTTAAATTGTATTTTTATCAGGTACAGTCATGGCATGAATCCTTGGAGTGGTAGTAGGCTGTATGCATAATCATACCTCTCACCTGTACACATTCTTTCAAAATGTCCAGATAATTGGCTCATATCTGCTGCCTGTTCCTCTGTCTCCATGGCAAATCAGTGGGATGATCTCAGATTTGTAGTCAGCAAATAATGACATACATTTGATTTTCAGACCTCAAAACCTACAGAAAATGTATATGAATACAAATCCGGTCACTCTATCAGCCCTCTAAGTTTATGAGAGCAATATTCAAAATATGTCCCTAGTTGTACCCCCATGTTGTCAAGCTAAGACCAGAGTGTGTGCATTAAGAGATTGAGAGGTATGTGCATAATATTAACTTGGAATCTGGGAATATGTGTAGAAACAGTCAGGTAGTGTTAACAAACATTCCCTCCACAGGTATACCAGCTAAGAGATTGTTGTTCTCACCCCTCTGTCAGGGTTTTGTGTGTCCAAATCTACCTCCAAATTCAGTATATATGCACAGCTGTTGCTGTAGAAGAAATGGACAGGTATGGACCTTCCCTACACCTGTCCTGCACATTCCTAGGTACTTTCCCTATTGTCTTTCCCACTGCGTGCCCCCTTTTTCATCACTTTCATATCATCTCTTTTTTCTTTTCTTTTAAAGAAATGAGTGCAGGTGTAAGCAGGAGTAAGCACTTTTAAGCAGTAGTAAGCAGGTTTAAGCCTGTTTGTGTGGTGGCAAGCAATGGCTACACAGATTAAGCATTTTTATGGCTAACTGTCTGTAAGCACCTTCAACCATAAGTTAGCATTGCTTACCACCATGCAAACTCACGCAAACACGCTTACTACTGCTTAAAATTGCCTTAATCACTCTATATCCAACAGTCCTTGATCTGCCCAGCAACAAAATAATCAGCCCTTCCAAGTCTCAAACCCAGGACCCTGCATACAGTGATTTGCTACTAAGCTGTTTGAGCTGTACATAAATGTGATATTTTCTCAAACATATCATGCAGCACAGTCATTCAACAGTAGGGAAAATGT